>NW_016690301.1:625447-753625 GCF_001604755.1 Lepidothrix coronata | reverse complement strand
TTATTACACAAAAAAAATAAAAAATCTCTAATTTAAAAAAATTTGCTAAAAACCCTCAGACATGGAAGAATTTCTTTCATTTAAACACAACCCCTTACCTTTTACTTGAATTTATAATGTTCGCCTAAGTCTGCCTGTGTTCCTAAAAATGCTGCTATTGGGATGGGCAGGTGGGAAGTTTAAATGTGCTCATAGAGAAACAAACATTATAAATTATCATTGGGTATATCTATCAAGATATTTTTCATACATAACATCCATACATACAAGTTTTACACCCCTAAAACTGTCCTGGACTCAGCAAACCAGCAGTGGTCACATAGACAGCCACCTTCTCTTCTACATTCCCAGTAGAAGAATACGGATCAAGCAGGGCATAAACTACCTGTTGGAGGAATCCTGTGCACCACTGCCCATTCCAAAGGTCTATTACAGTCTGTCCACACACCACTACTCACACACTAATGGCTAAAGACTCCCAACAAGCCCAAAATGCAGCACTCACCCCACACTCCAGCGGCGTGTTTGCATCAGGCGCTGCAGGGGCTTCATGTTGCTACAGGGAACAGCAAACCCTGCCAACAAAAGTAATCCTTAAAAACGCCAAAGTTCAGAGCTCTGCACGCACAGGGGCTTCACTCCACGCAGCCTGAGAAGTTTGAGCTGCAACCAGTAGCAGCCCCGTCCCCACCAATATATTAAACACTTATCCCTGATGCAATGCAGCTGGGAAAGGCACTAAAGCCTTAATGATCAGCTGGCTCCTTTGAGGGTGGCCACAATTAACAAGTCCTTTACAGCTGTATTCAATAACTTTTTGGCATGGAGACAGGGCTCGTTTAACGATGCCAACCATATGTTCTAGTTAACTACTCTATTTCTTACCTATCAATATGGATCAGTAGTATTAACAGTAAGACAATTTTTCTTTCCAGTGGAAGTGTAATGTCAGATGGTATTTAGTATTAGTTCAGTGCTGAATACTCAGTATTGAGTATTTAGTTCCATTGCATTAGCAAAGACTGAATAAGATTATAATTTTATAAGTACGATGCATGTTCCAGCTTCATTCTACTATATAGTTTGCTCCAAACAGGCAATCACATATAATAATCTCACAAATGTTGTTTCAAGTGTAAGTTTAAATGAAATACTTGTTGGAAAAATAAACCCCGAACAACCCAATAAAACAAAAAACAACAAAACAACACTTATTCTCCCCACATATTTTTAATTTTTTTTCATTCTTTTTTTTTTTTTGCTATATTTTCTACTTTCAGGTACACGCATAATCAGTCACTTTCAGTAGGATCTGAAATGATTAACTATGGTGAAAAGGTTATTCAAGGTCACTAAAAGGAACCCAACCAAATATAAAACCAGACACTTCCATGACAATTTCAGCCAAATTTTGCTGGTTTAGCTCACTTAAAAATCAGGAGTAGTTCAAACAAATATGCAAGTACTTGTTTGGACCTTCATTTAAGTGGGTAAAAAATGCAGAGAAGTCCATGAATTTACCTCTGCTTAATCAGGTGCCACTGTGCTTCTGGTTTTGCCTGTGCTTCAGAACTAGGCAGTGACAGCTATTGTGAACAGGATACTAAATTTAAATGGTCATGATAATGTTAACAAAACAACTTTCCTGGCAATATTGAAGAGTATGTGGTGAGCATGTGGCTGTAAAGCATTATGCAGAACAGTGCACAGCTGGCAGAGTTTTGTAATCCAGGTAGACATTCAAAGAATATGCAGTGAATGAACAGTCCTCCAGTTTGCACATCTCTAACGAACCCCACATCCCCCTCCAAAAATAAAATAAAACAAAACAGCAGAAACAAAATAATAAAGGAAGTCCTGAAATAAAGGAACAATGCTGAGGAAATGAAAGCAAACCACCACTTTCCTTTTAATAAAAAAAATAAAAAAAGAGGAGCTGTTCTAACATAACTCTAATTCTGTTTCTGGCTGGCAGTTAAAATCCTATGACCTGGTTTGTTATTTTAGTCCTAAGCTTTCATCTCTGGAAGCAACATGGCACAAGCTATGGGTACCATCTTATTGAAGTTCAATTCATTGTTAAAAGCAAATGCCTGCTGAGCACAAGGTGATGCAAGTGAGAACTCTTTAAATTGTTTACAAAGGGTACCAGTATCTGACTAAAAAAACCCCAAAAAGTAAAAAAAAAAAAAAAAAAAAAAAAAAAAAGAACAAGGGTAATAAAACTTGCTATTCTTCTATTTTCAAAGGTGTCAACTCTCTTTTCTAGGAAAAATTAGTCTGCAAAATTGGCTGAGAACAGAGGTGCAACAGCCACATTCTCTCCCATCAATGGAGTTCCATGGTTCCAGGAGAGCAGAACTGGCAGTAGAAATTGCCTTCTAGCAAGTGAGGTTATTCCTAGCTACAAACAAAGCCACAGAGAGATTTATCCCTTGTCAATTGTCAATGTATCTGTCCTTCACTTGGGAATAAAATCCATTAGATTATGTGTATTGTGGATTCCTTTTATAGGAGGTATGTTCTAAGAGAGATTCTCATGTCATGACTAAACAGCGCCTCTTAAGTTTACAGCACCAATTCTGGCTGTCTGTTCACTTGAAAGCATTTACCTTTTGTGCCAATAAAATAAAATTTCTGTCAAATTCAAACTCTGTAATTCCTTGTTAACAAGGAGGAAGGTCTTGTATTTTCAGCACAGGACAAACTCCAGAAATCAGAGCTCATTTTGAACCTTCCCAGCATCCGCAAGTGTGGTCAACCAGAAGCAATTTAATTTGTGTCTTTCATTTGGTGAGTGTGGATGTCAGCATTTTAGTTTGAATCAGTTGCTTTTGAGGTCAATCTCCAAGATATCCCTGGTTTCATGCTTTGGTTTGCACTGCAGAACAAAAAAGTGCAGAATGTGTGGAAACTAAATCAGACCATGTGCTCTGGGAAGGTACCTGAAATGCTGGCAGGTGTTCTGCTCACAGAACCAAACTGCTCTGAGGTAAACCCCCCAAAACAACTGCTAAGTTCATCTAACTTCGAATTATACATATGGTTATGCACATATTTCCATATGTGGTAGAGGAGAGATAAGCAGTATATGACTGTGGGAAGACAGATTATTTTAACAGTGAAAGTATTTAAAAGTGAGCCACCTACAAATTATTCATGCTATTAAAAAGAGTATGAATTATCACATCCTTCCCTTCAGCTGACAAAGTCTTTAATGTGAAGTCAAACCTCTCTATTCTAAAGGCTTTTAAGCAAACCTCCACCTGGCTTTGTCCCACCTGCTGGACAGTTGTCTGGAGTGTTGAACACAACTGGCATTTTTATGTACTTTGTGATGAGAGACTGTGTTTCTTCTGGCCTATTTGCAAAATTCTCTTGTCATCATGAGCAGTGGTAGGGTGCTTCAATTCCTTTTCCCTCTGCATCATCTTTATAACGTATTTTTGAAAAAGCAGAGAGCCGTTTCGCTTCCATACTTGCTGGTTCTATTATTTCTCGTGCAGTCCTTGCCCAGGCCCCTCTGCAGCACTGCCAATGTCCTCCTAAGACAATGAGCACAGCAGTTCTGCAAAGATTCTTTTCTCAGACAGGGTGTGCCTCGGGTTCCAAATCCGTATGGAAAACCCTCAAGTTTCTGAATAGCAGCACGGTGGTGCACTGCACACACCCTGCCACAAAGCAGAAGGTATCAGGTTGTTTCAGGGTTCCAGTACTCAGTAATATTGAACTGCATCTCCTGGGGCTGCTCCAAGCTAGAACTGAGACAATACCTCTGAGGATTGGAGGATTTTAATGTAGATTCCATTGCCAATCAATCATTCAGCATTAAAGATTAAATGCAAGCAGAAAGATGAGAGTTAACAAAGTCATTGAAACAGAACACAGTCTTTTCTCAAATATTTTGTACTTCATAGGAGTAAAACACGTACCTGTTGAATCAAGACAGAGCAGAGACTGCAGAAGCCTCACCATGCAGTCTTTGCTTTCAGTCATTTATCTCAACATAAGTTCAGTATAGTTTTTACATATTTAAATTTTTAACAGAACATAGGCATGTATTTGTCAATAAGGAAGCATCTTTAAATGTTTTAAAAAGCCTAACTAAGAAAATACTGCTTCCTTGACAATCACGAAACTTTTTGGCATAAACCCCCTCAACTTCTCTAGATCTTATATTTTATTTATTACCACTGTGTTTTAGACATTTGAGCTTTAGTTTATAGCTTTTTTAAAGACTAAAACATGGTTATCAAGTGTGACTGTAAGTAAAACAGCAGCAGCTTTGCTAATGCTCGTCTCATATGATAGAATACTTGAATATGATATAAAAATAAATCCTTTTGGGGGATTTGGGACTTAGCGGTTTCTCATGTAGGACACTGTAATTTGTCAGTGAACCATAGCCAGGTCAGTGTAGTTAGGCTGTGTTAGACAACTAGGAGAAAAATAATTCCTTTTTAAAAGGAAATTGGAGATCTCTTTGAGCAGGGTATAAACAAGGTGCATTTGTTTCTTCTAAAGCACAATATCACTTTTACATTAAATAGTTAAGCACTACTGTCCTGGTATCTCCTTGGAATCAGTTCAATACCATATAATATGGCTTTATTCTGATATAATTATTTAGTACTAGTGATTTTAGTTGAAACTTTAGATAAATTGCAAACAAAAGTCACGTGACTTTGATTTGACTTTTTTTTTTTCCAACATCATGTGATTTAGGTGAAGAATCATATGTCACAACCAATGGCAGGAATTAATTATACTGCAAAATTTGCAAGAAGACCACAGGTCTAAATAATCTGCATAAATCATTCAGCTAATAATTTGATACAGCTAACAAACAAAACAGGCAAGACTTCTGATAAATGATTCGGGAAAACAAATTAATAAAATTTGCCATTGCTTATTCTTCTTGGTTTGCCCACTTCTAAACCAGATTCTGAAAAATCTGTTAACATTTAAATAATCTTTTCTAAAGTAAAATTCTAAAGACTTATTTTGGAACTCATTTATAACTCATTTAACAGGATTTAGTCTTATTATAATATCATACATACACATCCATATCCTCTCTGTACAATGTCACATGATGATCAACTCACCAAACATCACAGTAGGCTGGAAACCAAGGGAGACAGTGGAAGAAAAGAAGAAACACAGGAACATCAGAGACACAGAAAATAGCCAATGACAACAACAAATGACACAAACGACATCAGGAAAAGCTCCAAAAGGCTGTGTTGGTCTTGGAATTTTTCTACTGCCTTCAGTTATGGGTCAAACCTTGGAAGAATGAGGCTAGGAAAATGGAAAAGGCATGAGAGGAGATGAAATCTTAAAGAAGAAATAAAATGATTTAGTCAAAGAAACTTTTAAAATGCATTTTAAATGCATCTCTTAAGCAGCTGTGGAAATTGTAGAACAGTAGCCCTACGTTCTAAAGAAGACATAAGAAGTTTTCAAAAGATGAGAATTACTGAAATGCACTCTTTTGTCGAGGTTGTATCCCCTTGTCAGTAAATTGGACTGTAACATAAATATAAATACGGGTGATTTGAAACTAGACAGAGAATGCCTCTTGTACAATAGATTTATTTTCAGTGATTGTATACTTGGCCCATAAACACTCTAAAGACAAAAAAAGGACAAGGTTTCTAGAACACAGAAAAAGAGTGAAATGTAGTAAATCTCTTATCTTGAGTTTTTATATTAACTTTAAAAAGCTCTCTATGCTCAGGTACTTCAAATTTAATACACAGACCAAAAATCTCTCCATGAGATCAACTTGTGCAAACAGTAACATCAGTGATTGCTATTTGCTAATGGCAACCACAGTTCCAATCGCTCTGCTCTTCCACAGTGTATTTCAGAAGATCCTTGATTTATTCACAGCTAATTTCTTAAATGTCACAACAGCTTTATAACACTTTTCAGCACCACTGAAATGCCAGTTTTTTTTTCAAAAACCTTGAAAATGCAGGATATTAACCATTAATATCAACATGAAAAGAGATTTTAAAATTACATATTCCAGCCATAACATCTGCCACACATCCCTTTAGTACAGGTTACCTTTCTTTCCTCTCATGGAAATATTCGGAAATAAAGAAGACACAACTGAGGAAAGAACTAGTGAATCATCTCTGTAAGATATTACAACTGGGTGTGTAAAATCTCACGAGGCACCAACTTTCAAATGTGTAAATCTCTGATGTAAAATGGTTTTAGGGGTGGAAACACAATACCTATGTCTCAACACAGAGGTCAAAGAACCTTGGGTAATGATGTCCCATTAAGATAGAGCATTATTGAGGTGATAAAGTTCCAGCCCATTTTAGATTGCTGCAGCAGAGATCTCATGAAAAATTGAGTCCCAACAAAAGGGACAGTTTGGCAGGCTGACACTTATCATTGCCACTCAGAAAAACAACAAATCCACCTGCCTAACTCTTTCCCATGCTCCTCTCTCTGCTCAGCCTGTCCTGCTGCCTTTCAGTTGGTGGCTCAGCAAGTCCCAGGCTATGAGTGGAGAATAAACAACTTCATAAACAAGGTTATTTGGCCTGTTTAGGGGTTTTTGAACATGAGTAGTTCTATCTCTAAGCCAAAACTGAAGTGTCAAATTCTAGATGAGGAAAATAGATCCTAAAACACAGATTTTTTTTTTTTTCTTTCCTTTAGAATTTTTATTCTTCTAAAGGTCATTTCATGACTACATAACTAATGAGAAAGGATATATTCCTTGATTCATCTGGGATCTGCCACAGCACATCTGACCAAAGGTGTAGCTACTGACTGTGACATTCCAGACAGATGAGGGGCTGCAGCTGCAGCTCATATCAAAGCTCCCGTGGCAGTTCATATTTGCCAATATATCTTTCAAGCTAAGAAGACGTGATTTCCTCCCTGGTGATTTCACAAGTAACTTTCATCAATAGTTTGTTGTAAATCTGGCGAGGCAAAGGTTTGCAAGAGCACACTTGCCAAGACACAGAGGTTTCCTTTATGAGACCATGTATGTTTTAGTCTTCTCTGGATGATAATATAAACCCTAAGTGAATATTTCTGAGTTTATTTCTCCAGAGCTCCAGAAAGAATAAAAAGGTAAAGAGGGCATGCCTCTCTGACTTGCCTGCTAATGTGCACATTTATGATACTTTGCTCCCTTCGGTCATTTTTGAGTACTTTGCCCCTTAAAAATACATGCATTCAAAATGAAACAAACCCCACAGAAGCTGGATTGCACTATTCTGCTGTGTCATATAAATACTCGATTAAATGCACTACCTGTCACTTCAGCACGTGGAACATTTGTAACTTGACACTTTGCTGTTATTTAAAAACTATTCTATATCAAAAGCAGCAGTAGTTTAAGATTTTTACTCTAAATTAATTTTTTCCTGCCATACTTGAAAAAAGACACACTTTCCACTCCTAATCTCTGCTCAGAGTGACCTTCATTACCCATTTTCTTCTGTTTTTCTGCTAAATTTTCTCATCTCTTTTAACACATATTGTTTAAGGATGTTGAAACTGCAAAGGCTTCTCTTAATTTCTACTTAGCATTTTTCCTGTGTACTGTGGCAGTCTTCTCATCCTGCTGGAAAGCTTTTCAAAGAAACATGCACTACAGTACCTGCAGAAGCTTAGCACATTCTGGTGCTGATGAAAAGGAGGCAAGAATGCCCGATTAAAAATCACTCTGTGCTCTCAGGCCTTGAGATTTCTGGTTTAGCAAATGTCAGCAGAGGATCCCAGCAGCTCTCATGGGGATGGGGCTGAGGGATGGGGCGATGCTGCTCACTTGGTTGAATGTTGTTCACTCAACACTCTTTTCTCACCAGTTCTGCAAATTTCCCCTTGTCCTCCTTTGCTAAAATCTCAGCAAAATTAAAAAAAAAAAAAAATCTGCTTGTGCTTACCAGGCAGGTTTCATCCAAATTTTACAGTTATAATTAAAAACTACATTTTGATTAAGGAAATTATGAATTACAATAAAGTGCAAGGAACATGCAAAATGAATAATTAACATTGTATAGACTTCAGCATCTTAATGAAGATTAAATACTACATATATTCAAACTGGATTAGCACATCCACTGAAAGCTGTTATGTGCTCAGTAGGGGAGTCTGTGCATTCACAAAATAATGTTTTATGAGGAGTATTCTAGCAACATTAAGCATAAGGTTGTCATATATAAAATGATTAACATTTTATATAAAAGAAGCTGTAATTCCAGTAAATGAAGTCATTTCATCTCCCTGCTGGTTCTACCTTTAGGAATATACTGTAAATGAAAAGTGGCTCAATGTGAAGTCTAGTTAAACAGAATATGAATCCTCTTGTTTGAAGTTAATGAGACTTGGAAACCTGCATTTAAAAAAAAATGTTGTGATTTTAAATCACCAGTTTCATTAAGATTTGCATACAGGGCGTACATTCTTGTTCTATTAAGGCTTCCACTTCCTCAGCTACATAGGACAGGATGTCACCTTGCTTTTCCTGCTCTCTGTTTGCAACCTGCCCACCACTTACAGCTGCTTCTTTATGAGGGGGAGAATTGCTCGTGAGAACCTGCAAGTAGGTGAAGTATGAGTCTGCAAAAATGCTCCAACAGAACAGCACCGGGAAAAGCAACTCCTTGGCTACTGATTATGAAGTCATTTTGTCAAGGCTGAGTACGTACAGATTGCTGGGGTATTGCTCTCAGCAGTGAAATGTCCATCTGCAGAAGGGGTGCTGACAAGTTGCCAGCTGCTCCAAGCTGACAGATCAAAGGAGAAATGGACTGTAATTTCCTCCTCAAGAGAACAGATGATGGCAAGGTTAAATCACATCCACGTAGAGGAGTGACAGGAATGTTAGATGTAGATAAGGCAATACATGTGTTGGTATTTATTGTTTTAAATCTGCTTCATCTAAAGAAGTAGCTGCTCTTCAGGAGACACTGATCTCAAACTGGGAATCCCAGTTGAAAAGCGGTGGGAAAAAGATTATGAGTGCTCAAAGCCAATACCTTTTGACTAAATTTATTTTTGTTGTAAAGCACAGAAGGGGGGATAACACATTTTACACCATAATTTAATAAACTGTTTGGCAGGCTCTGCACATTTGCCATTGTCAGAGGAACAGGTTGTAGGGCTGGGTGTAGGCTCTTCAGGCAGAGATTAAGGAGCACACAAGACTGCAGCCCTGGTGCAGCACACGAGTGATTCTTCAGACAAAAGCTGCAGTCACTCTTCTCTTGTCAGCGTTATCTTACACATGAGAGGGGCTGGCTGGGATCAGTGCTGGGCCCCTGCCCAAACACAGACAATTAGCACCTCTGTCAGCCATAGCACACATGCTGCCTCTCCCTTAACCTCTGGGGGCCTGGCCAAACCCTGCCTCCCCTGCGCTGTTTCTGGCATGGTAATGAACTCTTTGTAGCCTTTACCTGCTTACATTTTCTTCTAACTGGAGAAAGTATAGCTAAATTTTAATAATATTAAGAATATTCAAATAAAACTCTTTTTCCCCTCCTCCCCGTGAAAAGGAAATGGAAATGACTTTCCATTTCTAGTCTGAATTTACAGCAGCGCCTCAAAAACATTTTTGGAAAACTTCCACACCTGCTTAACCACATGAGAGGACCCGGTTCCTGAGGAGCTGTTTTTTCATTTACATGCAGCTGGATTTCACAGAAACACAGTTTTTGGTCCTCCAGTGGAGTAAATCTTTTTCCTCATGGTAGTAGGAAAAAAAAAAAATCTATGCAGAAATAAACTAATAGATTAGAAAGTTGAATTGCCCAGTCTCAATTTTTAAAATATATTCCTAAAGTGGTAAAAATCTTGGCAAGATGCATATTGCTACTGTCGACAGAAAAAACAGCTTTTCAGCTCCCAAGCTTGCTGGAACCCATGTGTTAGTAAATTTGTAGGTTTTAGTAGCACTCATAGAACATAAAGAAATCGCTGTTTACAATATGGATTTTGGTTCACTGTTTTCTGCTGTATCTGGCCCCTGCCTCCTACCCAACGTGTGAGCTTGTCGGGGTCTGGACTTTATGTCTGACCCCTGTGCAGTGATTAATCCAGCTGGAATATTGTATGTGACAGAGGCCCCTGACACAGTATAAATGATAAATATATTTTCATGGTAATGCAGGTCAGGCTCGGAGTGGGCTTTTCGATGGAGGATGTAGACAGGCCCAGGTGATGGCGTATTAAGGGAATTCCTATAACTCTGGGAGGCAGGAACTGCTGTCAGCAGGCAAGAAAACGGATCCATTGGACTCTGTTATACCATCACCATGTGAGGCAGTGGCTCCTGGCTGGCCTCTGAGAAGCCACACACTGGTGGGTGTGTGGTGAGAGCCTAGGAGCAGGGCAAGGCTGGAGACTGGGACTTGGTTTGGGATGCTGGAAGCTCTGTGCTTCCTCCTTTCCCTGGAGCTGATGGGTACTGAACCTGTCAGTGGAAAACAGACTGACTTCTAAATCATTTTGTGTCATACCTGCTTTTAATTTTAAAGACTGGTTTCAATTGTCTAAGACAGCCAGGTAACTTTGGGATTACAAGGAAATCATAAGTGCTTTATAAAGTGAAATATCCATACAGTTACAACTAGATTAACCTTATAGATTGCATGATTTTGAGAAATTGTCCTCCTGGTGCAAGCCTGGAATGAAAGAAAATGACAAAGTGGAGCTCATGTCTCGGGGGCCAAGCACTGGGAATTTCAGTATGACTGGATTTACAATATTTCAAGTCTCCTGGAGCCCAGGAGTGTCTTATCAGCTCACATAAAGAGCACAGAGTATGCCAAAGAGCTTAGTGACTTTTTTCACTATTTTTTTTCCACTGGGAATCCCCTGTCAGCCCTAAGGTATACAAAAGGATTCAGACAACTGCTCAGAGCCCTGCCTATGGATGAGCACATCCTGCAGTGTCAGGGAGGCCTGGAACACTACAGGACTTGTGTGCTACTGTGCCATAGCCAGTCCACCTCCTGGAAATGCACCAGGTTACAATGGGCAAAAATGAACTGAATCTTCCCACTTTGAGACTGCAAGTAGATGATCTTTAAGGTCCATTCCAACCCCTTAACATTCTATGATTCTATGGTACATACAATAAAGCCATTGCATGAATTTGTAAGCAAAAAAAAACAAACTGAAATGACATTTAGACAATAAAAGGCCAGTTTTTACAGGCAAAATCCTGCAGAGAGTTATATTGGGGACTGTGGTGCTCAACATGTTCGTAGAGAACCTGGGGAAGGGCTGAAGTCTTCTAATGATACAATTTTATTATTCCTAGTAAAAATGAAAGGTGAGAAGACTTACAGAATATGTAATGATATTTAGTGTCTCAGTGATAAAAAGGCAGAGGAAAATGACTGTTGATAAAAGTAAAATAATGCTTATGATAAGAAACAACTATAACTTAATACATAAAATGATGAGGTCTAACCCAGCTATTACCACTCATAGAACTAAAACAGATATTTAGATGACTACATTTGCTTAATGTTCTGTAGAAATAAAACAAAAATGGAGAAAGCCACATTTTTTCCCCTCTGGAAGGGGATAGCTGTCAATATAAAAGAAAAAATAAGACAAAATCAGAATATCTGCATACAGGAATGTCATCAGCCCATCTCTGATAATACTGACTCACATGAACAGTGGATCTCTGAATCTAAAAGCTACAGAGAATTTGTACCTGGGGTTTTGTTACAGACATGGATATTGGAGCACAGAAACACATGGATGGAAGGGGTCCATCAGACAAAAATTTTAGCCAGTCAGGAAAAGATGATTGGACAAGAATGAGCCACAGACCACAGAATGCATTGCATGGCACATGCAGTGTTATTCAACAAGCTTGTGATCCTATGGCACAAATGTAGGTAAAAAGTGCTGTTAAAGATATTACTAAGTTTCCTTGTCCCTACAACAGCTGAGAATTTCTTAAGGGTAAAACATGCAGGTTATCCAGGTAATTGCTCCCCCAGCTACAGAAAAGGCAAATTTCTTTATTTCCTACCTATCCCAAATCCAATTTAAACACGGTGAAAATTTTGTTCTGGGAAACAATTCTGGTGACCATTTTAATCCTGAGCAAAGGAAGGTATATGAATTAATCACTTATGAGATTTCTTAGGATCTCTAGGCATGTTAGTGCATCCCTTCAGCATCTCTTTCCAGCCATGTTAAGTCTCCAAGCTGAACCCTTCAAGCACGGATTTAATTAATGTCAATATCAATTCAGTACCAGCAACAATCAACAAGTGACATCGGAGAGTCTCAGCATCCCCCTCTTGAGGATACCAGCACATTGAACACCCAAAGACAAAGGTCACAAGTTTTAATTTTTAATTCATTAATTTCGTGGTTCTATCATATTACACTGCCTTCTTCATATTCCACCTTGTCTGGAAATGTTTCAGTACTTCCCTCTTGGCTAGAGCTTGGAAATCTTTTTCTGTTTTCAAATCTATGTTTATTGTTGACAAATCTGAATAGATATATGATATTGTACCACTAATATCCTACTAATAATTAATTTTCCCTTATATCATCCTCAAAGATAGACCTGACCAGGATCCAATGCTGCCCTGAGGATATTTTCATTTTAAAATGTACTCCATCAATTTCCCTTTAAAAAAAAAAAAAAAGGTATTAGAGACCCTGCATGTCTTTTGGCAACTAAGTACAGCTTGGTAGTACTGCACACTTCAGTAAGATAACAAAAATTGGCCCTGGTGCTTCAATCAACTTTGAAAGCCACTTGGGGACACCTTTTTGTCCAGAGTCTGCAGAACCTCCTTCCCAAATAACTGGTTCCACCACAAATTGTAATCAGAATAAATTAGTGTAAGGTGTCGCTTTTTCATTCTGTCAGACATGCAGGTCAATCTGCCTTATGATTAAGATTTTTGCCTAATCATGTTAAAGAGCATTAAATTTAAATTACTTGAAAATTGGATGAGAGTTCAGAGAAGCAAAACCTCTGTTGACAAGAGAGCACAGTTTCCAATCTGCTGCTGCTACTTCTGCCCACGTGCTCAGCTTTAACAACATTATACACACACGTGTCTGTGGCCTTAGCATTTGACTGATCTAAACACTGACAGTGAAGAAAGCCTGGGGTGAATATAAGGTGACAAGGAACAGTTACACACCTAAAGCAAAGGACTTGTGAGAAGGATGGAGAGGGACTTGTTACAAGAGCGTGTAGTGACAGGACAAGAGGAAATGGCTGCAGACTGAGACTGTAGGTTTAGATTGGATATTAGGAAAAAATTCTTTACTGTGAGGGTAGTGAGGCCCTGGCACAGAGAAGTTGTGGCTGCCCCAGTCCTGGAGGTGCTAAAGGCCAGGCTGAATGAGGCTCTGAGCAACCTGGTCTAGTGGAAGATATCCCTGCCCACAGCAGGGGTTGGAAAGAGGTGATCTTTAAGGTCCCTTCCAACCCAAACTTTTCTATGACTATTTTTCACATGTCCAGAGACTGATGCTTTTATTTACACCTAGTGGGCCCATAATCAACAAGTAAATGTATAGATTAATATGACACCATCTCAGAGTTTGGCTATACAAGAAGCTCAGGTACATATTTTAAATTCATGTAGTATGTACAGCTCATGCAGATACATCTGAGCTAGTTATAAATGAGCTTAGCAAGCTTAGTAGATATATTGCTACAGAAAACTCAAGGAAGACTTGCTGTCTGCTTATTTATGTAGGGTTCTAGATGGCTTTTAAAAATCTGTCTTAAGCCATGGGCCAATGAAGCTGCTCTTGTTGCCTTTATTTGAAGTGCTTATTTTAGGGGATGTTTGCACACTCCAGGAATTGCAGTGTATGTGTACTCAGTGTGATACCTTCTGCAACCTGATCATCCTCTGATGTGCAGAGTCTTCATGACATTTCCCTGACTCTTTGCACTCTATGATTCTGTGATACTCAGGACAATTTTTCATGAAGGATATACAACCTGCAAGCAAAAATACAGTGTGTACTTGAATTCCTCCCCAAGAGATTAAGTGAATCCTTGGGTACGTATGAATAGCGATGTGACTGACTTCATGTGGAAATCTGTTTATGCACAAATAATTTCAGTAAAGTAACTTTGGTAGAAGAAGATCTGATAACATAGATTGAGACAACTGGAGACAGAAAGAGCTTGGAGATGCAAACTCTGTTGAGTTAGGGAAACAAAAAGTTCTTGAGGTAATTCCAGGCTAGGATTAAATGCAGCAGCTGTACACAGTCAAATCAAGGAGGACTGAAATGACAGAAAGTTGGACAGCTTTGGCTGAAGTTTAGTGATTATATTGAGGGCAATTACGATTTTTCTAATTTCTGACTTCTCATCCCTGCAGGAGCAATTAGAGCTCTTTGTAACATAAAAGCATTAAGGCATGATGCTTGAAATCTATTTGTGTGCTCCTTTCTGAAGTTCACCGGCCATTTCATCTTGTTAAAAGTAGGATGGGACTGTTACTGCACAGGTTCTGCTCTTTACTTCCCATGCTGGGAACAAATTGTCAGCCTTGTATCACTTCACCCCATTTTGTGTGATAACAGTTCAATTTTTCAGTGAACCCACCAGATGACCAAGACCTAAAATAAAGCAAAAACTCGTCAAAGAAAGAAAATTACAGACCTATTAGAAAAGTCTCTTTGAATGTAAGACACACAGAGGAGACTTCTTGCATGTTCTTCATTGTTTGAATACTCTACCAATGCATCACCTTTTGAAAATAAATATTCTTCAGATTTTATTACATTGGAAACAATGATAAACAGGTATGACAAGTAATTAATGGCACTTTCACTGTTCAGGTTAAGTCAGCTTAGGAAGCTAAAGTACTTCTTCACCTTGAAGATTATGATTCACTTCTAGTATTATCCTCAAATTAAAAGTTCATATAAATTAGCATCAGCTCAGTTCTTTCTCATTGTAGTTCAGATTGTCCTGAAGTGTTCCCTTGGGTGCTTTTGTGTGGGAAATCATTGACATTATTCTTACTTTTATTTTGCAATAAACCAGCATGGCTGAAAATAGGTTAAAAGAATAAAGAAACTATGATGAAAGCAGGCAATTGAAGATTTCAGGATTACATTAACAAATAAAGACCCAAGGAGAAAATATCAAGCTGGTACTGAAAACATGAAGTGCTGTTATAAACATATACGAACATTTTATGTCTGCATTCAACTATGGGCAGCTATTTATACCTGATGCTTACTTGCTATGAACAACACAAAATGCAATTTGGAAAACCTACACTGTTTGCAATTTATTAGAAAGTCTTAGCCTATGATTAATTAGGCTATACCCGAGGGCACTTCAGAGAGAGAAAGCAAAGTTGAAAAGACCACTTAGGAGTGCTTCCAGGAGGCCTATACACACTAGTTCTGGTTTCATAGAAATACACGAAAGATGAAAAATCTTTTGAAGCAGATTTCATTAGTCCAGACCTGAGGTCTTCAGGTGCCAGGTTCAAGATGCTGATTTGTTTCCAATGCCAGTAAATAATTCTAGAAAACAGCCTTTCCACATGTTCAAAAGGTGTAAAGATTTTATGTCCGTTGCACACGTGGTCACTGCCCATCACCACTAGACATGAGTAACCCCTGATAATGGGAAGACTAGAAATAGCAGTGGGACTGCATTAGCTGAAGGTTTATGCTGAAGAACTGCAATCACCAGAAGTCTTTATATAGGTAATGATAGGCTTTTGAACCTAGTCTAACTTTGTCATAATCGGGGGCTGAAACAGGTTACATTTTACTCATCATGCAATTATATTTTGTACAAGACACAACTGAGTGAGAAGCGAGCCACTTGTTAACTGTGCCATCCTGTGCAGTAGGGAGCATGAACCTCACCCTTCCCTGGTTTGGAAATGCTGTGTGGGGGAAGCTGGTACTGCTGGTTCTGACAGAAATGGGCAGAAATCGAAGTGCCCCCTGAAATGGGTTATAACTCCTGGGATTAGGGCACAGTGTTACACGTGGCATTGAGTTGTGGCACTCTTTGAAGATTTTAATGAGGAGATGGCCGAGGTTCCTGGAGTGGGAATCAGACCTGCACCTCCCCTATAAAAGGCCATTGCCATCAGGAAGCATAGAGGTAATTGGTGGTCAGTATAAAGATCCTGCACTGGAATACCTGTGAAAGGTGGACAAAGCTGATTGTGGTTGGGAGAATCCCAAACCTGCCATGATTTTACCTGCTATAATTACTTCAGCAGGTTACTCTCATGACTTCTAGCAAGTATGAGGGCTTGTTACTGAAGAGTATCTCATTTCAAATGTTTACAGTCAGTGATGGAATTGCTGTTTGCATTTCAACTCATCAATGAAGCTAAATCTTATTTATATGATTTAATAATTAGATGCATTTAATTATTAATGTAAATATAATACCAGGAAAATCTAAATAATTAATGATATACTTATAAATAATTTCTCTTAGTGAAATAGATTGAGAAAATGATTTGTTCTTAATAGTAGACTTATAAATATTTAAAACCAAGTCCCAACAACGTAGTTTACAGACACTAAGAACCTTAATGCCCTTAAGCCACTTATACAGTGTTGAATACAGCTATTAAATATGAAGATAAAAACAACTAATGATTTGCTGGACTTAAGCTTTTATTTATTGCCAGGAGGTATGAAATTATTTTAAATCTGACTTTCCACATTACCGAGTGTTTTATAAATATAATTGATTTCTAAAAAAACCCCTTGCCCTGAATCTGAGTATCTGAACACAGATGAACTGGGCAATGCTTGAAGTCATAGCAAGTGATTTTGAGTTTCTGTTTAGTAGCTGATACAACATGCAACTGAACCTTAAGCTGGGTCTTTATATTTAGCTATGCTATGATTAAAATAATGTAAATTGGGGGGAAACATGACTTTCTGGTATATTATAATCCCAAGCCACCCAGGGTAAATGTCACCTGCATAAATTATTACATCCTTGGGACTGCTATGATTTACTCTTACTTGGAATGGTGACAGAGCCCATTCTGACAGCCACCATCATTTACACCCAGTGATGTTTTTGGGTTTCTGACTCCATATTGACTCAAGTGGAAAAATAATTTGGAACACATGTAGAAGTAAAGAACACAAATATCTGTTGGAGCTTGCTGGATCTGGATCCCCCAATGTGTTCAAACAGCTACAAAACAATGTGAAACAGACCCACTACAGCCAAAACCAGTCATCTTCTTCCTGCATCTTTGGGGTTTCTTAACAGAAATACATCATTTTAGAGAAGAAATTCATACTTTAACAAAGAAAATAAATCCTTTCAAGAGAATTTTCCAACAACCTCTGTTGTAACTCCTGGATTTGGCAGGTTACTCAAAACCACTACAGGAGAATAATATTTTCTATTCAATTCTGCACTCTTTAATTTGTTTGTTTGTTTGTTTTTTGTTTTGTTTTGTTTGTTTGTTTGTTTTTATGTAATGCAGTTAAAATTCTATAAAATTCTATTGATTTAATTTCTTTTGTTTCTATAGGTCACTTCCATGATAGATGGGATCATTTTAAAATCACCAGGTGGTAAACCAAAACATCACACTGATTACTTTGAATTATTGATGACCATGAAAAACATGATCATCATGTTGGTCTAATTGGTCAACTAATCAATTAGAAAAATGTTTTTATTACAAATCCAATAATCATATCCACACAGCTATCCTTGATGGTGCCTGGCAAAAACTTTACCCTAAGGGAATTTTTTGAGAATCCATTAACATACGAGTCAAAATTATTACAGGCTACTACCATATGTACCCAGTTCAATGAGATTTTGGTCAGCGTGGTTCATAAAGAGAAGTTGATGTATTCCAGCCAGATGTCCTAGTCAGTAGATGCACCAATGCCATAATATCTTCAAGCAGCAGCACAGAATATCTCACCTGAAATAGTTGTGCCTCAGCTGCTCTCTGTATAACAGAAAGGAAACATTCCCTATTTGACTCTTTGGGCCTCCCTTACCACTCACAGTGGGAAGATGAGGATTAAGGAATTTAAGATAAAAAATGTGGTTCATTATACTTAGGGATTATAGATGCATCTGATTTATCCAGCAATACACACAGGGTATTTTGGCATACTCTCTTCTCAGTACATTATAATAGTTTGAGACCATTGGGCAAATGCTTATTGACAGACTTTTTTATCTTTGTGAAATGTAAAAGCTCTGAGTGTTTTTTTCCCTCCTTTTTTTCGCTCCTTTAATTCTTTTTCTATCCTTGGTCAGTGACCTGGTACAAATATGAACTTCACTGAAGCCAGTATAATCTATCATGCCAACACAAGTACTATGAACCAAAAATGCAGTGAAAAACCATCAACATATGAGAAAAGAAACATGCAACAAAACAAAGAGGATTTGTAACAAAAGTGTTCCAGTTTTCCCTTGCCCTGAAAACACAGTTTAATCTGTTCCAATGTACACATAGAAAAATCTTCATTAATGTCTCATTTTCCTCTCCCCTCTTAACCATTTTCTGTTCTACTTCATTATTAAGCAGTAGGATATTCAGAAATATGCCTTATAACCTGCTATGTTTCCCTCAAATAAGGGAAATGCCTTCTGTGTAATCTAGGGTCAGTGCTTTATGAGCCACCAGGCTGCTACAGAAGCACTCTATTTACAACAAATAGATCCTTTTCTTCAGAAGTGCAATGCCATAGAAGCACTTGATTTCTTTTCTAGTTTCTTAGAAAGCCCATCTCCTATGCTGAGTGTCATCATCTACAGGACTCCATCATCCCCAGGTCATCCTCCCACCCTACCTTGAACTCCCATTCCACCTTTTTAATTCAACGACTCTGTCAAAGACTTGGGGAGAACATTCAGAAGTCATGGTGCAGAAAACAGATCTTTGCTTCTTGCAGAAACACACAAATCCCTGGATATTCAGAGACAGGAAAGCAAACACTTCAGAACATATCCAGAAAACTTGGACAACAGTAATACAAACCCCGTTGTGTTAGTTAACCTTAACCTCTAACCCTTACCAAAATGAATCTTCCTCACCATTGTATGAGCACTGCACAGGTCATAAATTCTTCTGAAATCTCTTTGGGCAGGAGAAACTGTCTAGCAGTGGTAACCAGCAACTGGGCTCTCTCAAATATAATGTTCCAGGGAATTTGAACATCCAGATGCAGCAAAACAGTTGCTTTTCATTTCAAAGCTAGATCTTTACAGTCAGCGATGTGGCTGCAAAACATAATGTGGTGTGTAGATATAAAAGCACTAGCTCTGAATAAAGGTTTTGTGCACCTGTAACAATATAACCATGTTAGTTCTGTGTTTTCCTTCAGCCAAGAAGCAGACAATATCCAAACAACCATCCTGGCCAGCTGTCAGCGTGTCAGGTACCTCTGAGGGCTGCATTATTGCACTTAGTTCTCATTTCATCCCCTCAACAAGCCTGAAAGGCAGCTGACAAAGCAAGAGGAGAGTTCTAGCCACTGCTTTAGAGTGTTCACTGACATGTTAAATCCAGGGGTTGATCTTCATGGGTTTTTTGAGGAAGCAAAAATCACAGTCTGAGTATCTAATTCTATCTCAAGAGTGTCAACATTCTGGGACCACTCTGTTCTGTGATATGTCAATCCCAGCATCAGTCCGCACTCTGACACGTTCCAAATTTGATGCGAGTTCCTATTTCACAGCAGAAAATTCCATGTAACCTGACATGTAGGTTTAAATCAATATATTTGCTGCAAACAAGGTTCCACACTTGCTTTGCAGTTTTGTTTTTTTTTTTTTTGAGTCCTTGGAAAAGCCAGAGAAAAATGCTATTATACCACAGTATGAATGTTTAAAAGAGTGTAATTCTGGTAGCAATACATGAATATAAATAGTAAAACTCTCTTGGGTAAACAAAATATCTGAAAAATGTCAAAACCTCCTTAGGAATGCTCTTTATGACTTTAATAAAAGTATCTGGCCATGTATTATTTTATGTGCAACATGCTCCCATCAAGCCTAAAATAGGAATATGAACTCTTGAAGCCTGGAAAGCTCTGCCTAATTTTCAAATTTCTAGTGATTCCTTACGTAATCTGGAACACAATTTATAACTGAGGATTGATCTCTGTTGACTGATCCCCATTCCAGCTGCACCATGTGTGGGATAGGAACTTTATTGACAGCATTTTCCCCCATGTTCATTAACATCTTTAGGATATAATTATATTTTGTGGGGCTTGAAATTCTTGAAAGCTGTAGGATTACATTGGAGCCACACTGAATAAACAGTTACTTTGGATTAATTTTACCAACTGCTGATCCACTCCAATTACTGTATTTTAAGAGACCCAAACACAGTTCAGAGGGATTTTTTTTTTTTAATTTCTTCTGCTGTTGAAATTATGTAAAAAGAAAAAGCTTTGAAATTAAAAGGTGGTTCATAAATATATTCCATGCTGTGCGTGCTTCTTTTACATAAGTATTTAGGAATGTATTTTAGAAAAGTCTTCTAATTGCCGGGAAAACCACCAAAACTATTTTATTAGCATTAAGCCAAACAGCATGAGCAATATGATTTTCTTCACTAACTTTGTCTTCATTTTCAGTCATTTCCATGTTTGAGTTGTTTCTTTTTTTCTCTCCCTCCCCCAGTAAAGGAGCTGTTTCCTATGCACAGTTTTACATTTGAGTTAAACAGGCAAGGGTAACAAAACTGGTATTTTGTGTTACCTACATCTTGTTCCTCTGGTAGCCATGACCAGTCCTCGGAGTTAAAAATTGCTCTGGATCTGTAAGTACAGCTCTAAATGATAAGGATCAAAGGATATTTTTTTCACCTTACAAAACAATGCAAAAGTTTATAATTTTTTGGATTTTCAGATACAATTACTATCTCTGACAAGGTGTACATGTGGGTTTTTGCTTTTGGAAAACGAGTCAGTGCTGATCAAAGGCACACAGGACAAAGGCCATTTGATTAAGTGAGAACTGGAAACTTTGATTTCCATTTAAAGAATAAGGATTAAATAATTAGAACTAGCTATGGTTTAAAAAATGAGAAGGAATCTCTTTATATGAAATAAGAAGTAAGACAGGGTCAGAAGAGCATGTAAGCATAAATTAATGCATATGACAAAACACTGTGAAACACTCTCAGTTAATAAGGTACCTTCAATATCCTGCGTGGTGTATTCTCACTGTTGCCCACAGTTCTCTGAGTTGGAATTCTATGTCTCAGCTTTCTTTTCTCCCCTCAGTTTCTAGTTGAAAAATGATGGAGGAGACAAAAAGTTTAAATGCAGAACACTAAAGCCATGAGGCCTCTGGTGGCTAAAACTGAACGTGCTCTTATTTTGGTAATTTAGGAATAAAACTCATTTGATTTTGGAGCTCCTATGACAAAGTGCCTGACTAGTAAAAATCAATACCTATTGAAAACTACAAGGTAGCATTTATTTACGACATATTTATGAATTTTTGATCTATATCTGCCTATAACAAATTACTTTTTAAGAAGTCATACTTTTAAAGAGAAAGCACGTGGATGGTACAGACGAATTGGAAGATACATGAATTTTCTGACTCTCAGACTTCAGTTACTAAGCACAGCAATAGAAAGTCTTCAAAATTTTTTAAAAAATGCTTAAAGCTCCCCTATAAATGTATGCTTGCAAAAACTACACATTAGCTAATTTGCTGAAGTAGATATTTGGTTTTAATTCTGGCAAAATTGCAGCTTAGTTGAAAATGCTATTTAGCTCCAAAAGGTATGAATTTGGATTAGAGATAACATATTTCTTTTAAAGTTTGTTTTGCACTAAAAGTTGAATACAACTACTTTTTAATTCAACAGCACATTTAAAACTGTTTATTCTTCAGTGTATAAAGGGAATAAAAAAAAAGCACACATCAGTTTTAGAATGACATAAACGTCATTATGACCTTCATGGATTTTCATATAGTCAAAGTAATCCCTATAAACCAAGCTGATTCAAATGCATATCTTCAATCATTTCACTGCTGTTTTGCCCTCTGCTGCAGTTTTATAAAACTCTTTCTAATACATCCTTAAAAAAAACCCAAACAAAAACCCACAAAACAAATCAACAAACCACCCACAAAAAACAGTTGATGCTGTTAAAGCTGTAAAGTTAAAAAGCAGAGAACTTGTCAAGGAGATCTGCTCAGATACTGACATTCTGGGCTTCTGTTGTTTTAATTATATTGTATCCTTGTCTCTTTGCACCACTTTAGTTAAGGTTGTGTCAGCATTTCTGTTATAAATCCTTTTTCCTTGGAGTTTTATAACTCATTTTTAAAAATCCCCTACAGGCTGCATCTTGGCACAAAGGATTTCATCCTACAAGTGGAAACTTCTCTGTATATCTACAGATGTATAAATAGGGCTTTGGAGATATAGAGTTTTCACATAAGGGTTAAATCACACCATTTCAAAAAGCAAAGGAAGACAAGAGAAGTTTTGTATTTTTATGTGTTTTTCTCTTTTATGAACAGGAAGCCAAAATAGCTTCCTCTTAATTAAACTTTTGCATCTGCCAATCCTTTTATTTTTTCAAAAAAATGTAGAAGTAAATAAACAGGTAAGTTGACTCACAATGCAATTTTCTACACACATGGTCTGTGTTTTGCTATGAAAATGTCAAACACATGTTCTATATATATTTAGTAGACCATGCTAATAAAAAGAAGTTTTGACTAGATTTATAGTGCCAAATTTTGGAGCTAGGAGAAGATATGTGTCAGAAGAAAATTAGGATTTTCAAGGTCTTAAGAACGCGTCCAATACGAGGTCTAAGCTGAAAAATGAGGAGGAGGAGAGGAGATTTCTAACACATCTGAAAGTCAAAGTGATGGTTAAAACAAAGGATGAAAAGCTCATATATACAAGCTTTAGTCTGAGTAACAATGTAGCAGGAAGTGCAGTGGGACTAAATTCTGCAAGTATTGTCAATCACAATCTATATGGAATGTGCTTATGGAGCTTATTGTGCATTGCAGACCCTTTCACCGGGTATTTTCAGATACTCCTGCTTTCTAGTTTAAAAATTAGATCAGAAGCATGATTTAAATAATAACCAACATTTTCTCAACTTGATGCTGCAAGCCCAATCTTATGCTGTTCTTAAGACCTGCAAATGAATATTATAAAATATACTGGTAATATACAACTATACAGTAATAAAGTTTTTAATTAATATATACAGCTCAAAATAAATTTAAAATTAGTTCTTAAAATATGTTTTATCACTTGCTAAAGCTCTCAGCACTTCCTCAGGTTGTGAGCCCACAGGAGCCCTGTGCTTATATGATATATAGGGAAGAGAAACTCTGACCTGTAAAACTTCACAGTTATCCTTTCTCTTGTATCATGCAGTATAATGCCAGAATATTAATATTTTTAAAATGAAATTAATATATTTTGGCAGCTATGGAGCTATTGGAAAAGAGATGAGGGACAAAACACTCCAGGGAGAGCTCAGGAATCTTTTCACCATGCCTTTTCTGTGTAGATCATACCCTGTTGATAAAATGTTTGCTCTCGTTCTTAAATATGCCAAAAAGCTGATGTAAAAAAAAAGATTTTAAAAAAGCATATCTGTTTGATTTGAGTAAGAGCTGGCAAGCTGGCTTTCTTGGTTAAGTGATTCAGTTTGATCTAAATTAATTTCAAAGCTATATTCAGTAGTAAGACTCAGCCTCTCTGTTCAGCACTCCATGTACAGTCTAAGGGAGGATTAAAATGAAAGCTCTGCTCTTGTATCCACAGCTCATGTTCTCCAGCTGTTCCCTTGCTCCATTTTACTGCTCATGTCACAAGTTTCCTGCTAGGTGAGCAGAATCCACCTTTGCAATTAACAACACAGCAAATACAATACTAATAGAGTGACCATCTTTGTGTTCGGAAGTCAGGCAAGGACTAGTACAAAACATTATTTTATAAGGGGAAAAAAACTAATTAAAAAAAAGAGCTAATGATAAGAGTTATAATTACTATTCACTACAGATGCAATTATAAGGAGATAACTTCCAATTACAGCAGCAGTGGTGAAGTAGAAGAAGAACGACAATTAGTTCTCTTTGCTGCCTGAAGACTGTTATTATTTAATATCCTGTGGGGCAAGACAGCATGGGTAGCCATAAAATCTGAAACAAGGATGAAAAAGGACAAATACATTAATTTTCTAGGAGTTTGAGAGAAGATGTTTTTTCCTGGTGGCTGACTGTCAATCAGCCAGCATCAATCCAAGTAATATTGAAACTCACTTCCCCATTACACCTTTCAAATTCTTGTTCCATTTGCTATTGATCTTATCTACATCTTAACACGTGAGGTACAAAACTCTAAACCACTCACCTTGTTTGTAGAGCTTCTAATATACGAAAGCCAGCCAGAACCTGCAACAAAAGCAACAAAAAGGTATGTCATCTTCAACAGAGAAATAAGGAGCTGCAGTTGCTACTGTTTTGCAGAAACTTATGAGGTCCTTCTATAGCTTCAGAAATAGAAAGGAAGATAAGCTTGCTATTGTTAGAGGTAACCAAGGGTATTTTGGCAATAGGTAAAAATTTTGTAAGAGTAATATATTCCTGGGAAAGATATCACATACAGACTGCAAATTTTGACAAATGCTAAATTTACACTTTAAATGTCAACTTTTGAGTGGCATATTCCAGACAACATCCAGCCTTTGGGGATCAATGAAATGGCCAAGCAGTAGACAGCTCTCTTCCCTGAGTACAGGATGTATAACAGAGATGCTATGTGTAGATGGGGAACACTGAATTTTTAGCACATTTCAGTGTCCCCAGTTGTGGTGAGCAGCAGCCCCGTTCTGGGAATGGATGCCACCATCTTTCCCTGGAGGATGTACATTCCTACCTCAGCGTGCGTATGCCAGGGTGGGGAACAGATGGTGGGCTCTGGAGGATACAGCTCCCTTAGAACAAAACCAGATTGGGCATGGACATAACTGACTGAAATGTTTTAGAGCCATCTGCCAATGGAGAGGAGAAAGACTGGTCTACCTTTGCCAGCCTTTTAAGGTTCCTTTTACCATCCCTCTTCAGCCTGCAGAGAGACTGTGCTTCCTCCCTGCTTTTTCTCTGCTACTACACGAACACAGCTCTCATGCTGTACAGAGTCCTAATCCCAAAGTTTACGTTCAGAATGGACATTTTCTAGTGCCACTTTCCATGCCAACACGTGGCTGCATACGTGAAATACAAATGGACTGTTACAGCGTTCACAGTTAGCACACAGGCTCAGTAGGGAGGCTCAGCACAGAGCATGAGAGCTGCTGCACAAACTATTCCAAAGGACAGCTCCACAGGGACAGTCAGGGGGCCTGGCAGTGTCCTCAGAGTTTGGATTTCACTGGCTGTGTTTGCTGACTGGATATGCATTCCAAGAATATGGCTCTGAAAAGGCAATATGCTCGGAGAAGAGTTAAATTTTTGAGTAAAGAAAGAACAATAAAGAATTTTGGGTATTTCTGAATAGCAAAAAAGCCCACCCAAATATGTTTGAGGATGTGGTGAACTTGCACAGTAATTTAAGTATTTTGAATATGGCTGCCTCCATAAATGTAACTATTCATGTACATAGGAGAAGGTGTTCCAGTAAAGTAGACTTCAGAATGTACTTAGATTTTGGGATTTTTACAGCAGTCTGCCACTGTCTACCTGTTAAAGTTTTCTAGATTAGAAAAAATTCCACTTACGTGTTCAGGCCTACATACGCTAAAGCCAGTAAAGAAAAAGTGTGTAGTCCCTGGGCTCCAATGCACAATGTAGGCAGAAGGAATATAAAACATCAACACTGGTCTGCAATACATCAGAAGAATCACCAGAATTGTTATATTTACTTTGTAGAGAAGCCTGATGATACTACTATGGATTTTTTAGCACAACCCACACAATGGGCAGGTGAGAAGCAAAATCACTGTTCCATTGTCTTTCTTTGCCTGTGATCTAAATCAATGGGAATACACCACCTTGATGAAGCTGTTTTATGTGCTGCCATGCACTGGGGACACTGGCATGGATCACACTCCTTTGAACTCAAATGTCACCAGTTCACCTACCAGAGCACTGTGGGTCTGCACTAGTCCCAATGCAGCATTATTCTAACACAAGCAAGCCATAAATTAAATGAACTACATTATGTACATACAACATCTGTGCCTGTCTAGACATGACTTTACCTGATTGAAAGTGAGCTCTGGGATCAAATTCCACAAATGGCTGAATCTTTACATCTCACCATGTGTTAAGTGTGTCCAGATGGCAGGTGATACACCAGTATTAACAATCTACTTTCCCTTCCCTGAAGTGTCTTTATAGCACATTGCTGATTGTATTGTAAAGAGAGAGGAGATTAAATATGCAAAATATTTTAAAATAATCCTTGTGAGAAAAATGGAGTGCGTTCATGTGCTTTGCATACATACATGCACACATGGTGTATTTTGCAAGGCTGCCAAGACAGTCATTGTACATCTACAGAAAAAAAAATCAGAGATAAACAGAGGTATAATAGGAACATACTGATTTGACTGCATTGTGTAGGCATTTACAATTACTCAAAGCCATTCTTTTACCATCCTGCAGAAACAGAACCCAGTCCTTTTAGATAGATTTTGAGATGCTGTCCTCAGAGAAGTGGTGCACATTTGAAATTATTTGTCACAAAACTCAAAGCTTGTCCAGCCTTCAGCACAGATCTCTGTTCAACATAAAGACAAGTAAAAATTATTGCTCCCACTGCATTTCCACTGAGCTGAGGTACCGCAGGTCAGTCTTTAAGGACTCTGTGATGGCTACGGAATCATCAACCCAAATATATTTAGTACAGGTGTTTCTGCAGCTGTGAAAGACTGGGAAAATCTGTAGAGTTCATTGGCCTTTAAACTCACACTTCTGCATGATGTGATGTAGTGGTCTAATGTTAACATGCTGGGCTGCATTATCAAAGATTACAGGGTCAAGATCTCCTTAGGGTTCTTTTCTTACTCTATCCACATGCATTTTCTCATTTCAGCTTTTGGAAAAGAAGTGTATTTACGAGGACAAGATAGCAATTTTTTTACTGAAGTTAATTTAGGTTTAGTGTTAGTGCTACAAAGGCAAACCAACAAAATCAGTAAGAACATATTTGGTACATGAGTCGGGGACTGCTTCACTTTCTCTAGCTCGTATAATTTTTGTAAAATAGACTCGTATGGTGAAAATTTAAAAGCACAGTCCATACCCAGTCATTTGATTACTCAGGGTGTGTGTGTGTGTGTGTAATCTTCGCTTTTCCATTTCATAATCCTGCCAGTTTTCCCAGAGATTTCAACAAGGTAAAAAAAATGACACATGGTGTATACAATACACTTAATATACAGAAATTGGTGGCTGGCAATCCTTTGTCTTCCAGCCATGGCCACAGGGACAGAGGTGATTATGGAAGAGCCACTGATTCCTGAGCTTCCTAGTGTTGGTTTTCTTATGTCTTTTTGGGAAAAGTGCCCAAAAGCTGATGCATTGGTGGGCTCTTTGATCAGACAAGAAGAGTATAGTTAAGAGCACAGGCAAACAGTGATAATTGGGAAAATATTCCTCTAACAGCATTTGGTAGAGTGGCACTGTGAATTGAGACCCCATTATATGACCAAAGCAACAAGGGGAGTGTTGGCAACCTGCCCCAGTGTCCCAGGGCACAGCCACAGTCACACAGCCAGGCAGGCACAGGCCATCCCTCCACCTGCAACTAAATTTGCTCTGTTCCTGCTCTGTTTCTCTCTGTTACTCCATCATATGCTCCGTTACTGCTGAAGTAACTACTGACACAACAATAAAATCCAACAGCCTTTTCTTTCATTTCCTCTTTTTTAACCCTACACCATTCCCGTTGTTCCTAAAGAGAGAAAAGTTACCTCACTTACTCTTCTTGGGTGTCCACCATTTCCAGGTATTGCCCTTCCCTTTAGGATAACTCCCTGCCTGTCCTTGCAGGTGGTTAGCACACTTGCTCCCTCGAGAGAAGAACACTGTGTTCCTAATCAATAGCTGTTATCAGGGAACCTTTTGTAGACTTCTGTTTGGAAAAAGTGTGTGGGACTTAACCTTAGACCTCAAAAAATAGGCACTGCTCTCAAGTTTTATTGATTGAAAAAATAATATAAAGCCACGTGAAAATGCAGGTTGCAGGGCAAAGGATGAGTTTTGTCAAAATCAGGCACTTGACACGTTGAGGTTCCTAATCTGAACTCAGGCAGTGACACTTCTGTTTTTTATATAATCCTCAGTAAATGATATACTGCAAAAGGTGCTTCCCCCCACCCAGGACTCAAATAGTAGTTGACAATACGGGTCACCATGTATCTATCAGTTCTGCTTTATTTGCTTAACACAAGTAATGAAAAATAATATATTTATGTTTCCTCATAAATTTCCTGGCCATGCTTAATGAGAAAAAATTGCTGAGGGTGGTTATTTTATTGAGGTGAATGAATATCTAAATATCACTGCTGTATACATGCTAAAATATTTCACTGAAATATTTTGATTGGAAGTGCTTAAGGAAGTGTTTAATGCATTTATGACTCAGTGAATTGCAGTGGACTCTTCTTTCCCACAAATTAATTTGAAATACAACTGTTTTTACTGTGCAGATCTCAGGCAGAAACTATGAGTTTTATTGCAGGATGGCAAGATTACTCAATATAACAAATTTGGGACCTATATGAAAACATGATATTTGTATACATCTATGAACCACCCAGGAACCTTTCCATTTGACCCAAATCAATCACCTGAATCATGTATGTCAAAACCCATGGGTTTTAATAATTGAGACAGTCTGAACCAATCTCGTTGGAAGAAAACCAAGTTTTAGCTGTTACAAGCTAAAACAGACAACAATATTAAAAAGCCACTGAACACAAACTTTAAATTCAATTACATTGTCATAAGGACAAAATATGGTATTCATAATATAAGACAACCTTTTCCTTATTGTACATTATATTTAGTTTACTTGGAACTCTTCACTGGATTTAGTTTATTACTATTCAAAAGAAAAACAAAAAAGAGCACCCAGTATCATCAGTGATATATCTTTTTCATATGGAAAGGTTCTCTCCAGTCTTGCCAATATCTTGCAATAAATATACACTGCATATTAATCTAATGTGGTCGATGCTCAGCTGTAAACAGGCAGAAGTAAATGTGGCAATACCAATTTTTCCTTGTGAAGATTCAACTCACCTTGGAGAATAAATTACTTATTGCTCTACTTTCCTCTCACCTATCAAAACCCAAGGTAGGGAACAGGAAGACAGCATCCATAAAGCCATATATTTACTTGTCATTTGTTTACTCAAAATATTTGCAGTGCACCAATTTCTCCTGTGCTGAACTCTATCTTTTCCTTTCATTATGCCTTTTTGCTAAGGAAAAATCCAAAAATGATCATTTATCCTCCATTGGTAAGAAAATATGTGAGGTTAATTTCTGCATCTGCAGCACTTCTTGGCTTTGTAAGATCTAACATCTTCATTTTCAGGAGTCGAAAGAAAATGCCCAGGAGCTATGAGCTGGTAAAAATTAACAGAAATTAATTCTTTAATACAAATGTGTTTCCCTTTAAAGAAAGTGTGTTTGTTAATTTTGTGTATCTGTATATAATGGGAAACATAAAAATTGTGTATGTTGAGGGGTTTTTTGTTGTTTTTTTTTTTTGTTCCAGACAACACTATTGTGTTAGCAAAATGCTTCCTCTTATGGGGAGTAAAGATTCACAGTAAAATAGCTGCAGAATTTTCTTCAGAGTATAGGTCAGAAGTATTATATCACTATTAACAATAACTTGACCCAGGAGAATGAAGAGCAGCATCCAAGTATCATTCACACCATTGTACCACAAATCATAGTTTCAATCATTATTGTAATTATTCCTCTAACAGCTCTGGAAAGAGTTATTATTCTTTAGTAACCTTTAAAGAGGAAAGAAAAGTGAAGAAAAAGAAAAGTAGGCTTGCATCGTTTAAATGAAAAGTTCATGTCTAAGTATGAAACAGGCAAAAAAAAAAATACACATTGTTTTATGTATATGTAATATAGAACTATATAATTTCCAAAGCAAAATATGCATGGAAGATTGAAAGATCAATGTGGAAGCTAAAATATCAAAGCTAATTAAGAAAATTAACAATTTGGTATTTTACTAAAAATGCATGTAATTAGAATTAAAACGGCAGAAAATATGCTTTGGAGGAAAATCGAAATACAACACCAGCATGAGAGCTCTGCCCAGAATGTGAAAATTGGCTGTGGGGGAAAAGAGCCCAAGTTTACTATACAGTCTTTCCTGTGAGGGGAGGGATGCCAAGTGTGCTTCCTTGGCTTTGCTGCTTGTTTTCCTCTGCGCTGTGGCTCACTGTCAGATCTGAGATGGCCTTAGAATTCAACCCGTTCCTCACTTGGGATGAGCAAATGAAATATGTGAAAGAGGATTAATGTGATTAGAATCATCACCAGAATGATTTTTCCACAGGAAAAGCTAAAAAAAAAAAAAAAAGGTGTTTCTTCTATACTTTCAAATTAATCTCCTTTTGCAAACGTACAGATACTATCAAGTAGATGCTCATAGGTGTGTACAAGTGAGGTATGTAAATGTGTTTACTTTGTTACCAAAGATGTCCTTTTTAATCCATGTTCTTTCTATCTTATTCCCTTCAATTCTGAAAGGAGAGTAATTTCTTTAATTACCATGGAGGACAAACTGGGCTGGAATGTACCATTTCACCTTTTCAGCTCCACACTTGACAAGGGCCTTCCAGCTCCTTGTGCTGCTGAAACGCTGCCAAGGAGGGACTGTGACCAGTGTGTTCCCTCTTCAGAAGCACTAATTTAATTTAGTAATTGGTGGAGCACAAAGGACAGGGAACCAGCAGCTGACAGGAACCTTCCCCCAGGTTCTGTGTGCTGACTCCCTGAAATGTTCTCATGGCATTTTCAGCGTGTTCCGTAGATCCTTTTCTGCTCTACTGAGAAATAACAGTCCTACCTTTAAAAGGCCGGCCCTTGGCATGGAAAGAGGGATGGTGCATCACAATGACTATGGGCACTTTTTCCAGGGGAACTGGTTTGTCTGTGTGTTTTCATGCCATGAGGGCCAATACGACAAACAGCATTTTTTGTTCCAAAAGTAAGATGGCCTCCCTGTAGCAAAGTCAGTTTAAAGAAGATTTTTGTCATTGAACTGTAAAAGAAAAAGATAGGCTTGTCATTTTTCCTCATTTTTTATAGAGGAGGAGTATGTTAAAGATTTCAGCAGTGATATTCTCAGACAACTTCAATTTCACATGAAAGCATGTTTCTGCCTCCTCTGCCTCTCCTGCACTATATTGATAGGTCTTTGGTTGTGCCTACTGTTGTGAAGAAAATTAGCTCTTTCTCATTTCCACTTCAAAACACTGCCTGGCAGGACCATCCTCTTCCTTACCTCAATGTATTTAGTTCAGAAAGTGCCTTAGAGGAAAATTCTGGTAAAAGGATGAATACAGTCCATGATTTCAGGAAGTAATAAAACTTTATATTTGTATATACATGTATATATTATTGCACATGCACATATGTATATAAATATTTTGAATATATGCATATATGCACTTGTAAATTTGTATATGTATGTGTGTGTATTTCTACATATACATACACGTATGTATTAAAATATATAACTAAATATACAAATCTCAACACAATGTAACCCAATCTAACTTTCAATTAATTTGGCAATCAGAAACTCGAGTTCCCCATGTGCTCACACCCACAGGAACACTTATCCTTTTCAGCTAAAACCTCGAAAATTTTAGATAGAAATGTCTGTTCGAGTAATAAAATTAAAATTAAGCAATTAGTAGTATCATCATCAAATTGAAGGATGGAAGGATAAGTATGCTGCACACGCTTTGGAAACTCCCTTTCCTTTGCCACTGAGGACATGTCTGCTATTTACCCAAATGTCAATGATTTGAGGCGGAACAAAAAATCGTGCACGAGCTACCTCTGTGTGATGTAGTGAATATTTCCTACATGGCAAGTCCCAGCGGTCAGAAAACAAAGTGATTCCGTGATTTATTAGCATTCAAACAAACTCTGCACAGATTCTCACACTCCTCATGTTGCCTTTAATATTCTACACAAATAGCACGTGGCTTTCTGTCTGCATACAGATAGAGTCATGTGCAAATCTCGTACACCGTACAGTCGTTCAAGAATCTATATCTGGTTTTTACATGCCCAACTCTTAAATTTTAGAAGTACAAATGATGAAAGAGTAGCCAAATAAGCACAGAAATATGGGAGAAAACAAATTCCTATGGAAATCTATTTCAAGAACCGGCTTTTTACAAGTCACTTGAACACGTATCTCTAAGAAGGAAAAATCTTTCATATGGAAAGGTAAAACCTGGATTATTTTAGTTATTAATTTTTCTAATTTAAGCTTTGTAGAGCAGCACTATTTGAAATGTTGAAGTGGTCTAAGGTATCAGAATCTATGAACTTCTAAATCTAATGGATTCTTTGTGAACAATAACCATTAACAATTAATCCATTACGTTCCTTCTTTCAGATGGAGAAACTGGACTGGAGTTCTAGTCAGGACTTCTAGCTTGCTTTCCAATGCCATACTCTGCTTTTAAAGGTATCAAATAACTTCTAGAACTTAGCTCTCTGACTACATTTTCGCCAAGCTCTCTCCACTCCAGATGAAATCAAATATCTCAGTTCCTACAATGAATTTGCTCCTGAACTGTCCCTTTCAGGCAATGAAACCACATAATTGTCTACCAGTCTTTAGAATTTTCCACTCTTTTGTGTGTTAATGTCTGCATGGAAAAGAATCCCAGTACACAGTGGACTTCTAGGTCATTTCTGGTCTTCCAGTGATTACCTGGCTAATCACAGTTTGAATAATCCAAGTGTTTTAATTTGTAACTGATTACTATGTACAGTTGTAAAGACTGTGGATAAATAAGCAGTAAGGCAGGTGAGATGACTTCCTGAAATCATTCTGAAGTGTCTTGAGAAAAAGTTTTCATTGCTGTACCTGTTTGACTAATAGTGTCTGGCAGGGCTGCATAATGTGTGCTCATTTTTGGAAGTTTGAGTGTTTCAGTGAGGAATAATTTGGATAATCATACCGTAAAAACATTGGATTCAAAAGGTTGGGGGCTGGGAGGTGCAGTGTGTGTGTTTTTACTTTCACCTCTATGCTCAGTTTATCTCTCAGGCACATAATTCACTTTTTTTCTCAGTCAGTTAAGTTGCACTAATCTTTGCCTTTTACACCATTCTGTTATTATTTAGTTTAAAATAGTTTCATAAACCTTCTTAAATCCTTAGGAGGGACAGTGACTTTGTAGGTAGCACTGATTTAGGCTGAGACTCTAGCTAGACACAGACTTCAATCAAAGCTTTGTGACTTTTTTGACAGGAACAGTACAGATCTATTCCAGAGGAGATGGTATATGATCATTATCATATGGACCAGAGTGAAATGTAAGGTTTGATTTATTCACCATATATACTGGAAAAGAGATTTTCATAAGTAAAACTATATTAGTGCATGCACATTGGCAAAAGAACTTGCATTCAGCAAACATAGGTAAATGCAAATACCAAAGCTGGTACATATAAAATGTTACAGATGTGCCTCAAAATGCACCTGACAATACAGATGAATAAATATTGTACATTGTTACTAACCATTTCCATGCAAGCCACAAAGCAAAGTGGAAATGACAACATTAGCATGTTTCTCAGGATGATCAGTATGATGAGAAGTCCCTTTCTTTTAGATCATTTTATTTCTATTTACTTTTGGCTCTCATAAAGACCACTCAGCTGTGAATTGAGTGAGCGGCTTCCACAGGTATTTATTGATTTAGATGGAGACGCAGCTATCAGAAAACTCCAGGCTGAAGAAATGAAAAGCCCCTGCAGAGAAGACCCTGTGTGAATGCTTCCCAAGACTAATTTAACCCTGTTAGAGCAGTGGCCTTGTCACACTTGCAGGAATGGATAATCACAGGACACCGGGAACACGCTGAATCTTTCCAAGGCCACCAGCCCTCACTGGCATCGCCTGCAGGCTGTGACTCAGACCAGAGCCGAGGGGGCAGAGGCTGCTACAGGCACATGAAGATCTCAGGAATACAAATGTATACCTTAGAGCACTCAGAGGGACTTTCCAAACCCCTACCTAGGTGCCTTTAGGACACCAGTACAAGCCCTGCCTCTGTGGGGATTGTCCCGACAGGATGGCTGGGACTGAGGCCATGAGGCAATAGGTGACTGTGTCATGTGAAGAGTTTCTGCTATTAATTATAACAGCTTGATTCCATTAGGACTAACAGTTGCATCTCCTCCCAGCTTGATCCCTTATTAAGGAACGATCATTTTCAGCATGTTTATTCCTGACCAATTCATGAACCGACTTCAGAATTTCAGAAGGCTGTTCATTATTTAGGACAAATAACTGATTACAATAACAATAATGAAAGAATGTAAAGAAGAGCATGTGTTTGCATATGGACAGGGGAAAGGGACCTCGCTTTTGCTTTCTCTGAGATACCTGGAATTCCTGAAATTTAAACCAATATGAAGGGGAAATTATGTAATTTAGATTTTTGACAAAATGGAAGCTACCTATTTAAGCCCTTCTTGGGCTAGTAATAGAAGTTTGTGTGCTGGAAACCTTCTTTGAAATAAACCTGATACAAGTTAGCTGGCAGGTAGGTTTGTGCTGCAAGGGATTCTGACAGCCTGTCAAAGTTCCACTTTTCTCACATTCAATCAACCTCTCTCTTCTAAAGAAAGCAGAAAATATGTCAAAATGACAGCTGCCGAAGCATAGCAGGAGCAGCAGCCAGATAGCTGCTAGGCCTATTACCTTAGGAGAGAAATCATGGAAAACTTGTGTAAATGGCACACACTGAATGGGGTTATAATTTGCCTGGTCAAGTAGTGACTCAATTAAAAGCTTATTAACCCTTCAGCTACTGTTACTAATGTCTTCACATTTACTTTTTTTTTATTTATTCTGTGGTTTTGGCTCATATAGCAGAAACAAACTGATTTACAATGGGAGTACTTTAATGCTTCTAATGACTTTCCAAAATTAATTTACCACAACATCGAGTAGAATTAATTTGAAAGCAAATCCAGCAGAGACAACGATATAATTATATGTGATTTTCAACTACTTAGCTGGGTCAATATAATCTTGATGATCTTAAAAAATGGAAGAAGAAATAACAGTGTTTATTTGTCTGAGTTCTCAGTTACTGCTACTGCTTCTGCTCCGCAGAATTTCATATATGCAGAGGGCATCCCACTCTCAGCTAACCTGAGACTGTAGTGGGAGATCCAGTTCAGATCTCTGTCCCATTGCCTTCAGTTTAGTCCTGGTTATGCCAGCAGTACATTCCTTTGGCAACAGCAGGAACCTTTTCCTAGAGTGGAAGGCTTAAATGCATGTTCTGCAAATATTCCTCTGACAACTGCCTTTATAGCTCAGCTAAAGTTGACTGGAATCTCAGGACAAAGGCAGGCAATGCTCTGACTGCACGGCTCAGTTTCAAAAGTCTTCTGCAAACAACAGAGCTCCTCGTGCTCCTCACAGAGAGGTCACAAGAGCCTTTCTCGGGGAAAGTCTTAAGCAACATAAACACACAAGTGGCTCCTGGCTGTAAAAGAGTGTGCACAGAAAATGTGAGACGGGGACCCAGCACATGAACTGAGAGCTCCCAAAGATAGACTTGCAGGATAGATTTTTTTTTTCTTTTAACTACAGACTTTACCCTTGATATCTTGTACTTAGAAGTTTAAAAATGAAATTGTATAGGGCTTTTGTTATGAATGTGGGAAGCTTTAGATGGACTAGATGCAAACACTGTAAAATAATATAGCTGAAAAGCAGCGAGCTAGTAATGAGAATTATTTGTCAGAGCTGGAAATAGAACATTCTATCCTCCCATTGTGTGAAAACAGGAATCATATATGTTATTTCCAACCACCTCTTTATTAGCTTTTAGTGCTTCTAATTGCACATCTTTCAGTGCAAAGTAAAGTGAAACCGTGGAAATCATTTCTCACAAAATCCAACCACTCCAATTTATATGGCTTAATCTTTACTCAGCAGATCTTGGCTTAAGTTTTGAAGTGCAAAGTGAAGTAAATCTGCTTTTAAAGGCTGTAGTCCTTCACTTGCTCACTGTGGTTGAGAAACAATAACAGCCTTCAGTGTGGGATGGGGAATCTCTCCTCTGTTGCACTGAGCCATTCAATAAGGCTCTGGAAGCAAATTCCCCCTAAGTAATTTCTCCAGGAGAGGTTTCTGGCTGTGAAGCATGTTTGCTTGTGTTATATGAGCACCCTAATTACTCCACACAGAACATTATGTTCTCATACCCAACCTCTGAGAAAAATTACGATACCGCGGTGATAAAAATGGGAGCGAGCAACAAACCCAGGAAAATCGACTTCAACAAGCTATTCTTGCTGTAGCTCACTGTGCAGTCTTAGTCACAGCCTTGACTTTCACACACCTCATTTAGAGAGAACAAAAAGCTGGTCTCCCTGTATATTCCTGTATATAGCCTCCACACAACCAGTAAACCTGCTTTCTTTACAGCTTCCATCTGTCTTCCCATTTGCCTTCGCTTGGGGAAGCAGAGAAAACTTTGAACTGGTATAAAACATCCTTCATTCTGTCTCATTTGTTTCACTGAAGATGCTTGAGGAGCTTAAATACCAACAGCAAAATAATAGTTAGCAAAGAAATGGCAAGCTAAAAGACCACACTTCCATCCTTTGGGTTTAGGAATCTTCATTTTCAAAGAACTTGAAGTTGTTTGGTGGCATTACCAAAAAACCAAAACCAAAACAAAATCCCCAACCCAAAACCTCTCATAATTAAGGGCTCTGCAGAGTCATAGCAGACATGGAGGATTCACCTGCAGGAGTTCAGCACTGCTCATTAATTCCAATTCTCAGGCTGCTAAATACAGCTAAGCTCAGTGCAGGATTGCAAATTTAGGCAGGAAGAGAAAACCAGGTCCCTGTTCTTTACAAGCACTCATATTGTTATTTATTTTTAACACGCTTCCCCACATAGACAATAACTCCTGAGCTGTTTCCATCTTTCTGACTCAATCCCTCAATCAGGTGTCAATCATGAGCCAAGCAGTTCACACACAAAAGTCCTCACCTGACATTAATTCCTGATGTGGTGAAAACGCACTGAGGAGATTTTGTAAATAGTTATTTACCAGAGTCTGCAATTAACACATCTCTTATTAAAACATGATCATTCTCATTCTTTCCAAAATTAATGATCTGGGTAGAGCTTCACTGACCTGCCTGGAGACTGAATTTGTCAATAAACAAATAAGATACAGCAGAAGAGAGACCAACCAGTGTTTACACCTTCCTGAACTCCTTCTCCTGAATGATAGTCTGCAGTAACATGCCCTAAGGCCATTTACTGGGGGAGAGGATGATGGGGAAAAAGAAGGACAGCATTTCTAGGTAATCAGAAAGTATCAAAAGATAGAAAAGTATTTATTTAGGATGTATGAAGTGGGTGCATGCACCAGAAATTGAATCTGAACTTGCATGTGTCAAGATCAGCCTCTAATTATGTTATATGAAATTATTTCCTCATAGCTTGCAAGGTACTTGAAAACAGGGCTTCTGCTGTAGACTTGATGACATTTGGTGCCCTCAGGTGATAAAATCAAAATCAGAGGTGGGATTCTTTCATTTATCTTAAGAACATATCAATGTATGGTTCTTAAACTCCCTAAAACACACCCGTGCTCTGTCACCCTCACTTTTAATTCCAAGTCTAAGGCTGTAGAGCTCAGCCTGATGCACACAGCTTGATTATAAAGCAGTCTGTCTCACTGGATGCTGGGAGTGACATGTTCTCCGCCTAAGGGATTAACCAAGAGGGAAAGCTGATCTGAATATCCTGGGGTAGCAGAGATCTATTGACTCCACGAATCTCGGAATTGCTCATGCAGTAAAACAGGAATTCTATGCGGCAGAAAAATGAGATCAAGATCTCTCAAGGGACCGTGGAAAGTCCTGCCCCTCATTTGAGCATAAGTAACACGATAATCATCACGTCCTCCTGCAACTGCCTGTACCTTGACTGAAATCAGAAAAAGGAAAAAATGTGTAATTATAGATATCTAGATCTACGGCTTACAATATATGGGCATTAATTAGATTCACTTTTCTAATACTTTCAAATGAAATGTTCTGATCCAGAGCTAATTTAAAAAAAAAAAAGTATAAAATAAAGTCTTATTTTGGTTGCCATGTTCAAAATAGTGGCTGAAACTTAGACATCATTTCTTTCACCATTTTAGGACTTACCAGCAAAAAATCACATCGATCTTAAGCAAAGAAAGAGACATATTTTAAAAATTTAACTGGAAAATTTTGAATAAATATCTTAAAATCAAAAATGTTTAATTCAAAATTAATGATACAGTATATACACTAAAAGATGTTACTCCTCTCTGCCAAAATCTGATTCTAAGTAACTCATGCTTTTAGCCCTACATGTTGAGACACTGAATTAAATATTTCTCCAAATCTAAAATGCTTAATCAGTTCAATCTATACATGCAAAATATTTACAAAACTTATATTCAGATCAGATACTCTGATCAAAAGATGAAGTGCTAGTGAGAAGGGATGTTGACTTTGTTGACTTATATTTATATTCCATATAAATATACTTGAATTTTTCAACATATTTGTCTTGAAATGGGTTTTAATTTAGTGGTTTTCCAAACTTGCCAATGTATTTTTCAGAAAGGATGATGCAAATGTAACACAAAGAATTGGTATTTGTTTCACTTTTTCTTTCCTATAAAAGATATATACTTCTGTATTTCCTGATGAAAAAGAAGTCTTTCACAACCAAAATAAAATAAATTTAACTGACTTATTTCCATGAAGTGTTTCCAACAATGATCAGCAGAGCACAATAATTTGTGTCATATATTGGGCACTGTAACTATAGACCTGCTGTCAGTGGGACACTTAGAAACCCCACACCAAGAAACTTTCCAAGTGTTTACCCACCACTGAATTTAATTCACATCTCAACTAAAGGACCAAAATATATTCATATAAATATTTGTTAAATACTACATTCTATATGAAGCAGCAGGTTAAATAACCCTTACAACCTGTTAAGGAAAAAAGTCTTCCCTTGCCTCTCTCTGTGAGACACATCAGAGATTTGATGGGATGGTGCCAAGATCTCCTCCTGTACATAAAGGTTAGTTTAAGGGCTACTGCTTAAGAGAATGGTTTGGTTCATAAGATGATTGGATCTAATCTTTAATTTGAAAAGCCTTCATCTTCATATGCTGCTATATTTCTTTTTCTTCCTGTGAATTAGTGCAGCTTTAATTTTATCAGTATGACAGCTGGAGATCCATGAGGAAGCTCCTCTTATACCAACAGAAAACCAATCCCGTTTGAGAGAGAAAAAAAATCTATTAACAGACATCCAGTGCTTTCACAGGATTGATTCTTTTATAGAGCACTGGCACTTCTGGATGACCTGGCAGCAACAAAATCAAGGTGGTCTGTGCTATTTGACAGTTAGACAATCATTTATTCGCACCAGCCTGGTAAGTTCTTTTCGAACTCCTGCAGAAAGGGAGACTTCAATTAAGGGTGAAGAGTAAGTTGTCCCTGATGTTATTAAAGTAAGAATAAAAGCAGGCTGCCCATCTCTCCTGCAATCTCATGTTGTAAAAATATGACTCATAGCCTTCTTCCTACCAAGAGCCAGCCATCATGCATCCCCCCCAAAACTGTTGCCTTTCCCCACACTCCTGAATGACTGGGTTCAAACCCTTCCAGCTGAGTGCTTAAGCCATCCCTGCAAGCACATGGCACTGCAAGGAAAAGAAGAAGAGGTGGTGTTCAGTGAAGGAGGGGGGAAACCTTCAGACTGCTTTAAAGAGGCAGGGACTGGACAAGTCATATCTTACATCCCTTCACTCCACCCATTCCTTCTGCCTCTGGGTAATAAAACAGTCACCCCCACGAGAAGGACAGAGATAGTGAGTCCTCACCAGTGCAGGTGGGTGACATTTGAAAACCTGGTTCTTGTTATCTAGATTTCATATTTTTTTCCTTGTTACAAATATGGCAGAGTTCATTTCAAATGCATGCTCTGCCCTGACTCCAGCTATGTGGGAACACTCGCTGTTGAAGTGGGCCATGTGACACTGCCACTGCTGCAATATTAGCACATGAAAATGGCTTTTTGGCAAACAAGTAAATCAGAGACAAAGCATGCTATGCACAGACTGTAATTATGGCTGCATACTTTTTCATCACGGAGTGAAAAAATTTAGAACAGTATTTACTGTTGTAATTAAACTGATTCCCCCAAGAACTACAATGAACTTTGGGAGGTGATAAATAAATGCAACAGCAAGCTGTTCCTTTGAGATTTACATTCTCATGATAAGATCTCCTGAGTTCCTGGAGAGAGAAGAAGAAGGTAGGTTCATAATTTATCTTCTTCAGGCCTGGTCCAAAACCTTTTAGAGTCATTAGAAGTCATTAAATTGATTTTGCCCAAAGTTCATTCTAAAGTAATTTTATTCTTGAAATACAAGTTTTAATTTTCTAATGCTAAAATTAAAACAGAAATTGCTTATCACTGCCCTTTGAAGTAAAGGGCTTAATATTTACTTTAGATTAAATGATCACTATATTTTTCACCCACATTTTCTCTAGAGAAACAAAAATATTTTCAGACTAACAGCAAAGACACTTTTTACAGATCTGCACAACCAGTATCAAAGAATATTTAGGAGAATTTGAAGTGTATACAACAGGACACAGATAACAATTGTCGGGGTTTTTTTAACACATTTAAACAAGAGGGCAACAGATCTCTCTGAAAGCTTATTTAAAGGTCTATTTCTCCCTTCATGCACATAGTTGTTATGGTTTTCTCTAAGTAACAGAGGAATAAAACATGCATCAGAGCCTTACCAGCCTGCCAGTGCTGCATAGGACCCTTGGGCTCTTGAAAAGCAGGGGACAGGAGTGCTGGACTGGCACAGGGCTGGGAGCTCACCTTTGATCCTGTGCCTGTAATGACAATGTTTGTTTTACTTACTGCCCATTTGGGAAAAACATTCTAGAAGAGGAAAAATAATCTGTCAGCTCTATGGTTGAAATGGATCCAAATAAACTGTAAGCATCAAGGTGGCTGCCTACAGGGTGTGGGAAATAATTTGTATCACATTATTAATTGAATTTGAGTGCCACAGTTGGGTTTTCTCCTTCTTTATGCAACTGCTCTATTCAGTGTGGCTTTTTTTAAAATGAATTTTCTTTACAGCTTTCTCCAGCATAGTTAATCAAGCAGAGTCACATTTCCAATTACTTGGGGCAGAAAGTATCTGTCTCCTCCTTGAGAAGATTTAGAACATGAAAGGGGACTCCTGTTTTGGGAACTTCTTCCTCTCATTTGTCCAGCAGCTCTACCAAACCCATTTTTATAGCATGGCAGTGGGATCACAACACAACTCTTAATCCAATTAAATAGGTGAAGGAGGTGCCCAGTATGGCCCCTGGTGTGGTATTTCCTAGTTCTGTTACATACAGGTGTCACTTATTTAAACTCCTTTCCCAATGACTTGTGATTCTTCCTGTAGTACTTTCGTTTACTTGCATCAGTTTATAGAGACAGTGGAAAACTCACCACAGATAAACAATGATATTTGTACAGAACAATGTTATTATGGAGAAAAAAGGTGACTTGGGGAGGGGGAAAGAATAGATGGGGGTGAATGCACAAAAGCCGAGATTTCATATTTTCTTGCTCAAACCTCTTCCATAGCATTGTATGTTGAATAAAAGCACTCCCAGAAACAGGCTTTACTGTGATATATTCCCTAAACAGGCATACCAAAAATGAGGTTCTTATTCTTTATTTCAGTTAACTCCTGAATTCAGATACTTATGTTTGAGTCTCTACTTCTTTTTTTTTTTTTTGCCAGCAAAGGTATGTCAGGTATATTATATGTGAATTAATGGTAATCAACCTCTCAAGTTGATCCTCAGAATAAAACAAAATGGGGTACTATGAAGAATAAAACAAAATGGGGTACTATGAAGCCAAAGCCTTTTAAGAAACTAAATAATTGACGGGGTAAGACACATAAGCCCCCATCTAATAAGTCTTTAAAAACTAGACAGTTACCTTTACTACAGTGACAAGCAGTTACTCTCCCATTTAATCACCTTAGACTGAATAAACTAGTTGGACAAGTCAGTGATTAATAAGGGAGTAACACATCAACTTTTTTAAGACACAATGTGAACAGAATCCCACATGACAATCTTACAGACTACATTTTCCAGATGAAAGGACAGGTACCTGTGATCAAAGTTTGAATTTCTAACGAACAGACTTGCATTTTCTACAATAACAACAGAAAGGATTAATTAATCAGCTTTTTCAGTCCTACCTAAATCATTCTTTTCTTTCCGATCACAATGCAGCAATTTTAATAGAGCAGAAATTAGAATTTTCATGATTTGTTCTTAAGTATATTAGTTTTGTTCATTCTGAAGCAACTCACACTTCCCCTAGGGATGCACACTGCCATTTTATTTAGTTATCCTACCTATTTTTACTTTAAAAGAAAAAGAGCACCTTTGACAAAGACCTCTGGCAACAAACCCAAGGCACCTCACTGTTAGATGCATTCTGATCACAAAGTTCCCTTCTATCTTGGTTGTGAATGTAATAAATAAGATATCCCCCTTGTTGTGTAAATTGCAGCTACTGGAACAAAACCAGAAAACTGATATGACAAAAAGATGTTGAAAGCTGCTGTCTGCTGTACATAACATAAAATCTCAAAATGAACAAAGAAAATCCCCAAACCAGCGTGGACACTGCTTGCTTTGTCTTGTAAAGGTTCCTGCTATTGACTCAAGTTGTTCTTATCTGGAAAGGTTTTATTTTTGAGGAAACTCAAAATCTAATGAGCAGAGTAATGAAAAAAAAGTCAACAAAGTCAACATCCCTTCTCACTTGCACTTTATCTTTTGATCAGAGTATCTGGTTTTAATTCTAAGAACATTGAATAAATAACTTCTAAACAGAAGTGATGTTAAAAAGATAATCCAGAACAGAATTTGGACTCCATCTGAAATTAACCCATGGAATTAAAAAAAAATCCTCTCTCAGAATCTTTTTATGCAGATTTATAAGCTATGACAGTCAAAGGGATGGATCACATCAGAGTGGCTGATTATCCAGAGGTGTGATGCCACAACAAAAAAAAAAACCTTTTCCTCCCTGAGTCCATGCTTCTGCATTTGATACAAAGAAATAAAATTTAAGGAAGTATTAGTATGCAAGTGATAAGTATGGTAGCCTACCACAGTTACCATTAAAGCAGCTGCCAGAAGAAGGAAATATTGATCAACACAAGTCAAAAGAACCTGAAGAGTTTGCAAAGCACATGAATTCAGTTGCATGGGTAACTTGACAGCTGGAGACAGTGTTTTATTAAAACTGGGGGAAAGAGGAACAAAACCTGAGGGCTGGAATCTACAGAAGTGTCTGAGGGGATCCACCCTGGCAGCAATTACTGAACAAGTGGATATATATTCAACAAGTGTTCACAGCAAAGCTTTGGCTCCCATAAGTTTGTGCCTAACACCAACAGAATAATTTATCCTTCTACTTTAGATGGGTATAACATATACTACTGGTTATTTCTGAGTACTGAAGATGAAAACCCTCTAAAATAAACAACCAATATTTAAAAGACCACTTTTAAAGCTCCAGAATGCTTTGGAGCTTTTGGAACGTGGATAAATGTTTTTGATAGCCTTTAAAATAGAGTGTAATTAAAAGAGACACTGAACTTGTAATAGTTAAGAATAGGTCTCCTGACCACATAAGAACTCTTACTACTTTCCAACGAAGATAAACTTTTAAAGTGCTCCTTGTATGTTTTGTTTACTCTGGGCTGTTTCTCAGAACAGCCTCATTTCCAAGATACATTTCTGCAATCGCTTTCAGCACACTCACTTTGTGCTCACAGGAGGCAACACCTCTGCCTCCTCTTGCCCTGCACAATGAATAAAGAATCTCCAGTCTTTCTCACCACGGTCCCTCTGGCCCAAGGTGGTTATGTGTTGTGCAACAGAAAACAGAGAAAGTTTGTAAAAGGGTATGTCTGATAGATGAGGGCTGTTTTCTTTTTGGTTTTATCCTGTCTTAAATTATTTTCACAGCTCCTTACTAATAATGCAGTTCATGTTACATTCACCAATATGCCATGTACACTATTACAGAGTACTTATGCTGACATTAATAATGTACATACTTATAATGCTTTTGATTCCAAAGTGCCCTAAAACACTTCACTAAATACAGCCCCAACCTTTAAGTGAATCTACCTCCCATATGTTTCCCTCTTCAAGCAAATGGTGACAACGCAAGAGAGACCTGCAAGGTCAGTTAACATACAAAGTACATAAAAAATGCAAAGACCTGTGGGATGCCCCACAGTATCTAGGCAGCACGTAGCAGTGCTAATTTCAGAGGCTGAAGGTTGTGAGCTGACATGATAGTCCAACTATCCAACTTGAGTGAGCTGAGGGGAGAAAGCTTTGGCCCATCAGAGAAGGCTGGCATGCATTCTGCCTCAGGGGAGCACTGCTTTTAAGGAGAAACTGGAACAGAGGTTGAAGAACTAACCATTTGGAAAGGGATAAAAAAAGCAGGTATACACATATCACTAAACTGCTAAAATTCCCATTTTTTTGGCTGAATACTGAACTGGTCTGTCTACCAATCATGCTTATACCAAACAGAAAACCCATCAGGCTGATAAATATTATCAGATGGACTTTCAAACAAGTCACCATAGTTGTTAAGTTTGGTGACTGTATCACAGGTCTGCATCTGCATGTGTGCACATGCTCCCAGTCACGTGCACGTTCATACACCGACTGTGAAACAACTGCTTTATATTAATATGCAGTGTCCTGGTACTCTCTAATGACAACATGCACACTGCAGTACATCAGAGCATCTGTTACCTCTCTTGGATACTCTTATTTTCTAATTGAGGCTTGGTATTTTATGGCTATAATGTCTGTGAAAATCTTTAGTAGTATACACTGATTTTTCTTTTTATCTGCATTTGTACAAATGCCATGGTATGAGTAAAGTTAAATGAAACAGGACGAAGTAAGAAAGACTGAAAACTGCAGAATATTCATTTGTTGTTTTTTTTCTTTTCATTTCAATACATATTTTTCAACCTCCATAAGCTTTTTCACCACCAGAAATAATACCACCACTAAAAGAGCTAAAGCTTGTATTTGAACCAACAAATACCTAAGTAATGGATCTTACATATAAGTCACTTCTCTTGGAGACTTTCCTCTTAATATCTAAAATGTAACTAGCTGCACAATGATTTGACATATATCAGAACTGTAAGTATTGTATAAAGGATGGCTGTCCTTATAGGAAGGCCCAATAAAATAGGTTGTTTTGACATTGTATAGTCAGTGGTTGTTTAATAATTTAATTGACTTAATGTAAAAGTATGAAGTGATGACTGAGATAAATCCCCACTGTGTGAGTGGGAACATGAGTCAGTGGAAGTGGCAAAACTGCCAGGCTGTATTCAAAGGTTAATGACAGTGGAGAAGTTCCTGCCACGTTAAAATTCGGGACACAAACTTTGCAGAATAGTATAATGAGGGAAGTCTGATTCAGGCTTTTCTTTATTCCAAGGCAAGAAGTGCCTCACGGAAGTAACTTCACATTTCCATAGGCTGGCCATTCAAGTGGACAGAATAAGCACAAATCAATTATTTATGGTAGAAGCTTCGTCCTCCAAAGGGAGAATTGTATCACTGTATCTTCGTTTTGTTTAAGCAGGACAGTGGAAAAGATTCACCAGGTTTTTTTGAGAGTTTGTTGGAAGGCATAAAAACGACAAACTGTGAAAAGGGCATATTTTTTCATTAATAATGAAGCTGGAGTCCATAATCCAGAGTTTTGAGCCTTTAATTTACAATTTAACTGGCAGCTCAAACATCCGGATAAGACAGCAACTGAAATAACATTTTATCTAAAGACTTATCTCTTCCATCAGAAAGAGTATGAGGAATTAATTCTAAGTTTATCCTGTGAAATCACAGAGGGCAAAGCTAGAGAGATATGCTGGATTAATCCCCCCATATCCTAAAAGCAAAACTCACTGGAAAGGCCAATAGACAAGGCAAAAAAAAAACACTCAGCAAATACTAAATTTGACAAAGGGTACTTGGATTTTGAATATGTTTTGAACATATTTTTATTTTCCAAAACTATTTTAGTTTTTGACTGCCAGTAGATGTATATAGTAAATGGCTCAGGTAAAATAATTTTTTTCTGATTTACAGTTGAAATTTAGCAGGTGCTCTTAATCTCTCTCAACTCCCAGGTGAGAATGAAAGATGTAATTCAGGTCCCCTGTCCCAGCAGCCCCCAAGCAAGGCCCTGTGCACCCCTTTGGGGGGTTAGGCCTCCTCTGAGCGAGAGTTGGACAAGATGAACTCCTGAGGCCATTTCCAACCTAAATTATTCTATGATTCTAAGTGCTTACCCTATTTCTCAGCTTCAGCAATAATGTATTTATTGCTCTTTTATTTCTTATTAAAATTAAATGAAGTCTACATTTCCTTTACTCTGAAATGAACTAAAGTTCATACAGGAAGGGAAAGGACTTTTTATTGCTCTGTCCATACTGTAGTCAACAGAACAAATCAAAACTGAGGTGCCATTTAACACTTAATTAGAACAAATTCTAAAATCAAAGACGGATTTTTTTATGGAGGCAACACTAGTGGGTTTTTTGAGTTGAGACAACAGCTTTCCACTTGTGCCTTTTTTCAAAGAGATTCATGCTGTATGGATTTCTCTACATTTATTTCACTAATAAATAGCTATCATTGTGAAATTTTACTCTTTTCTTCTTGTTAGAAAAATAAATAACTATGTCCCTTCAACCTGATGGTGAAATAAAGCTCTTTAAGGTCTAAGAAACACCAGTTCTCCACTGCTAAATCCCAGCACTTCTCACAGCTATGAGTCCCAGACCAGTGGTCTCACATGGTTTTTTGACAGACTTTATTTAAAAGTTGATAAAAACAAACAAAGTCTATTTTGTAAACAGAGCAGTTAATGTTTATTTGAAAAAGAAATAATGTAAAACTCTCACATTTCTGTTTGTGGAAACTCTCTGATCACCGACATAAAAGAGCTTTGAAGGAGCAATTTCAGGCTCTGGGAGCAGCTGAACTATGTTAACACTGAATGCATGGAAAATCCACAAAGATTAATTCAGCTTGTTCCTCAGTCGAGTAAATTAGCCCAAATTAAGCCACTGGTAAGCCAGTGAAGCAAGTTTTTGCACACAGGCTTCCTTATTTATTTGGCATTTAGCAGACTAGACAGTCCTATAAACGTATCTGTTTAAGATGCAGCATTTCGAGATTTTTGAGAGATCAGGTGAAGTTGATCCCACACTTTCGAACCATCTGATTAGTTTTCTTGGCTTGTGTATGAAAGGCTTAATATCACAAAGTTTTACACTACCTTTCATAAACGAAAAAACATGCCTCGTGAAAACTCTGTGCTCCTTCTCAAATAGGCAACCCTGCTTTTTGCAAAGTTAATACGTTTTACTTTTCAGAATCTGTTGACTTTTTGTCAAGAACAAAAATTTGATCAACAGACTAGAAATTCAAAAGATATTCTGGCTTTTCTTTCCTCCCTTTTCTGTATTAATCACATAAAATGGAAAAACTGAGCAGTTCAGCCATTTTCACACCGATCCACTCAACCCTGATTAATGCAGGTGTTTTGGAAACTGATACACTGAGAAGATTCACAGCATTCTCTGGCTCTCACACTTCTCCTTTTAGCCCTGGAAGTGTCTGTGAGCACATACCTAGTTTGTGAAATAGAAAGCATAAGAAAATTGGCCACTTAAGTCAAAAGGTTAATTCTGACACTTAACTTCATGGCAATATTTCTCTACTAATTAAAAAACACTTTACAAGAAATGCTTGCATACCATAACTTTTGGACAGATTATTCTGGACTACACACAGATGTTTATAACACCTCAGAGTGACTCAGACTTCAAATGAGTTTTCAGGCATCTTTCTTGGTTAGACTTAATATGAGGATTTTGGGTATCTCTGTTTTCCTTGACTACAGGCAATTACAAGCACTGATTTTAAATTTATGCAACTTTTTGCTTGTTTAATGCTTTAATTTTCTGATAAAACAGTGTGATATGTAAGTGCTCAGTGTGTCAGTAAGACAGGCCAGAAGTCCATACTGTGCATTTCCTTAGTGTGAATTATGTAACAACTCAGACTGTAAAAGGATTATAGGATTATTCCAAAACCACACAAAGATTGAAACACTGCACTGTGGCAGAGTTAACACTTACACACAAATAACTGGGCTTAGAGGCACCCTAGAAGAGAGGCACAATTAAAACACTGCAAGGGATTGAAAATTCCAGCTAAGCCTGACATCAGATGCATCCTGACAGCAGAAGCAACATCCCCTTGCAGTGCTGGGGGGGAAAAATCGTGCCACAGCACTGGCCTTATGTGATTTAGGAAGTCTGGTGACACCATACACATATGTGAATAGTCACCCACTACAGGCAGGTAACTACAGCCTGTATGGTCAGGTGATACACAGATATGTGTGTGTAGTCAGGTGAATACAGTTGGCATAGTCACCTCAATATAGGTGGCTATAGAGGCTTTATCTCTGCACTAGATCTTCACATCAAGATCTTCACACCATCTATATTTCTTTCCCACATACCACTAAGAGGAAAAAAAATAAAATTAAAAATAAATCTTCAATTAGTATAAAGGTGATATGAAGGTGTAATAGCTCCAGATAAGTAATAACAATGTCTCAAAACAATGAAAATTTATCCTTTCCCAGGCCAAAGCTTTACACATGATTACTAACTTTCTTCCTTTAACTGCCTAATTTTTTACATTTCTTGACTTATTTTCCTTAGTGTGATGGTGTTTGTTTTGGTTTGTTTTTAAATTAAAATGAACTACTAGTGGGGCAGAGCCCCACTAAGACGAAGGCTACTGCCTGGGCACAACACACACTGCTGGCAGGACAATCTGCACACAGGTAGTTTGAACCAACCACAGTTCTTCCCACTTCTCCCCCTCCCATTGTAGGCTTTGGACAAGTGAAAGACATTCTGTGTTTCAAGCAGGGAGCAGATAAATATGGGATGATCAAACTGTTACAGTGGCAACGTGGCAACGTGGCAATTCCAGATGTGCATCACATCCTGCCCGTGCAGCAGACAAGTGATATGAAAACATGGATGTTGTGTTACCACAGCACCTGTGGTACCAACCTCATGCCCTTCAATCGTCTTCCTTCCTTGCCCAGTGTTGACCCTGCTAAGCCTCTCTCTCTGCCCTGTCCCCTCCTGCTCTGAGCAGAGCTCAGCTGTGCTGCCTGAGCCGGCTCCCAACCGCAGCAGGAGGAAAAGGAGGGGATTTGGACTGCACTCCTCATTTTCTGCCCCCAGCTGCTGCTCTCTTCCCTTCTCCCCACAGAACATGGCAGAAGAGTAGTCACTCTATATCTGCAGTGAGTGCAAACCCGTGGTTCCCGGGAAGGGAACATAGGGAAGGGGTTTTTCCAGCAGTGGAGGAGATGAAAAAGCTTTCCATTGTCATTTTGAACTGCAGCTTCTGTTGTTAAGCCCATTAATCTTGATTTACAGCAAGATCAAAGCGAAAGGACACTTCATAAGTGGCCCCTGTTCTTGAGATGTACTAACCCCTTGTCCAGGAAGTTCTACAGTATCACAGCACTTGGTGGGTAACAGCATTTTTTATTCAGTATCAGACTGTGGCATTAGAAGGTGCTGCTCATTACTGATAATAGAGAAGGGCAAATCCTAAGAGACAGGAAAAAGGGCTGAACATGAACACAGCCCAAATTTTAAAAAAAAAAAAAAGGTAAATAAATTCATTAATTTTGCTGGCCAAGAGACAATTTCTTTTCCTTTTCTTTTTAAAAGGAAGTGTTGGAGTGTTGGCACAAACTCTGTAGGTGTCTGTGCCAAGATGTGGCTCCCGTCAACAAATGAGTCCAACCTTTCCTCTGGGGAGGTTGACAGCAAAATTCCTGTTTGTCTTCAGTGATCCAAATTCATTACTGATATCAGTTCATTAATATGCTGACTAAAGCTGGCTGAACAAAAGAATGGCCATGTGGATTCAAAGGAGAAAGTGAGATGGATCAGACAGCTGAATCAAGACAGAGATGTAAAGTACTGTAACTTTAAAATGTCAAATTAGGTGTATACCTACTCTCATAGGATTGCACCCTCATTACTGAAAGCAATATTTAAATCCATAGAAGAGCAGAAAAGGCAGGATTACTCTGTGTGACATGGAACTAATATTGTCTTTTGAGCTTTTCCCTTTAAAAAAATTAAGTTGACAGCTCCAGTGTCCCTTTTGCCAAAATTTATGATACAATTTTCTGAATTATATAAAGCCCTAGCAAGAAATGACACATGTGGGATGACTTTTTATTTGAAATTGTGTTTCTTATACCAAGGTTCATCAAGCTGTTTCATATTTATTCCTCTGATTAATGATATGTCAGAATTCTAATTCTAGCACCAATTTATTGCTTGTTGGCAACTGGAGAATGAAATAGCTATGTAGGCAACATGCAATATTGATTTTTATCCATCTTCTTTGAGCTCCAGTAAATGATTCCCAAATGTGCTTTGTTGTTGCAACCTAACTAAATATTACAGTCTTTTTCCTATCATCCAATAATGCTGTTACTGATGTAGCATATTCCTTAAAGAGCACCAGTCCGGTATGATTTGATGTCAGGCAAACTGAATTATAGGTTTAGTATTTAAAGATTGCTACTATTCAGTCTTCTCACTCACAGAGACAGATCACATGTTCTAAAGGTTGCTGGATATTACTGCCTTCTTGTAAGTGTGCTGAATAAAATAATAATAATTAAGAATAAGGGTGCTTTCAACTGTTTTCCTATGAAATTCAGTGTATTTAAGGTTACTCCAAACAGAATAGAAGAAGCTGGAGATAATGTAAAATTTTCAAACTCATTTCATGTATTTTAAAGTAGGATCCATCCTATCACCCACTGGACAAATGATTTCTAACCAAGGCAGTGCTACAGAAATAAAACAATCTCTTCAAAGGAAGCCTCAGCACCAGGTTTAGGCACTTGCACTGTGTTCTTTTATACAGACTCAGAGCATGAGCTTCTCTGTGAGACAAGAAGAAATGACTATTTGCATTTGAGATAAAATAATTTGAAAGAAGCCTTCACCATCCTTTCTAATATGAGGAAGGGAAGTTGATCGCGATCTTGATGGGTGAAGTGATGAAAATTTTAATTGGGAAAGATACAGACAGAGGAGGGAAAGGGCAGCTCTTGGTAAAAGGTGTGTGTGGTGCACAAGTGCTGATGGAAAGGTGTTGCTTTGGCAGGACTTGGCAGACATTGTGTGCATGTACAATGAAGAATGTTGCTTTAGAGGAGAAGAAATTTGGCTCCATTCCTGGTCAGCTCTAAAATTCAGCAGACAAAGTAATGTGTTCAGCGTTATGTTTAAGATTGTAGTAGCCACGTACTTTGTGTAATTGTAGACCTAATAAGATATGGAAAAAGCAATTTGAAAGGAAAAGAGAAAGATTAAGAAGACATCCAAGAGCCCATATGTTCTAAAGCCTGACTTTCAGTGCTCTTTAAGAAGGTAAATAATGCCTAGAGGGATCTTTTTAAAGCCTCTGTTTCTGAATTGATGTGCTTGTAAAGTGCTCAAAATCCCAGGGCCTACCTGTCTTTTAAAATGTGGTTCTTAGGTTCAAGATAATGCCAGATGTACCAACCTTCAAAATCTTTCTCATCTGGACGCTCTGGTGCTTATGTGATACAACTTTTGTACATTTTTTCTTTCAAAAAACCTATTTCAAGTTTAGTTAAAAAGCAGAGTTGAGAATGTAGAGACATATCTCTGACTACGGAAGGCTGGGTACACACTGCGGAATTGTAAACATAACACAGGTTCAACTTGTGAGGAAAATAACCTGGGCTTCTTCCTGGTTGAGGGAATAAGAAGTTTGAGCTTCAACATGAAGGAAAATTCAGAAAGTGGATAATCAAAAGTGATAACATTTCAAGGCTGTGATGGTCAATGACGAATTTGAGCTATAGAGGATGTGATAATCTCTTTGGTCTTCAGGAGCCTCTCAGCCCTATCCTCTGTGAAAATTAAATGTTACTAAGGGAGATATCCAGCTGTCCACATTATAAGAAGCACTGTGACATCCCTTATTAGTCTTTAAAGCAGGTTTGTTAAACAGTCCAGTAACTCCAGGTTGTATCCAAGGCCCATTGAATTGAGTGAGAAACCTCACATACGTATTCTTACATCTTCCTTAATAGATACCTTTTAAGTGGTTTAAATCCTAAAATTCAAAGCTTAGTTAATCAACTGCAGGAACTTAAACATTTTCAACAGGCTACTCATAACTACAAGAAAAAAAGCTACAAGTTGAATGTTTAAACAGCTTGTTCCTCTGGTTTTTTTGCCCGGCACTGTTTTGTTTGCTTCTTTACCTCCCTCTGGTTATATCTGCACACCCTTATCCCCCTTCTCCTGTCCTGCAGTTGAGTAACTCTTTAGTTCTGTGACTTCTAAAACAACAGTAGTGTGCTGTGTAAAAAGCAAAATAAAGAAAATCAGCAGATTTCCTTTCTATCTTATTTGTTATGTTGCACCATGTCATGCCACAAAAGAATGAAAATGAGACAGACAAGAAAATGACAGTCCAGGTGGCAGAATTATTTTTTCTCTTTACTTTTGAGAAGAAAACACAGCAGAAAGTCTTATTATTATAGGAAGGTTGAGTGATTTATTAAAAAAGCTTGTTATCAACACAAGACAGCCTGTTACTGGTGTGCTACATATTCCGCACAGTTGAAGTGTGAACAAAATTGGTAAGGCCAATTATAGCAAAAGTCTGATACACACAGACAGTAGAAACATCTTTTGATCAAAGCCAAGTTGGCGGAAATTTTTCGTGCCTTGGACCTTCACTCCTCAGAAGTGGCACCAGAGATCACAAATGAAAGGTTGTAACACGGTATTCATATTTTTCCTGCTGCTGATACAACATATTGGGTAGTGCCCTGTTCTTCCACCGGGACAGGCAATTACCCTGGTTCAGTGCCAGTAAATGCCCTCCCTGACTGCATTACAACAGTAGCAAATCCTGCCTCTTATGAGTTCATGGCAACTGTACTCCTTTTGCTGGCTGAGAGGTGTGTACTGAGATAAAACCTCACTCATACCATGGACAGTTCTCTCTCTGTCATTTCTTTAGTTCTGGATGTTGTTTATTTCAGAGTTGTGGGGGGTTTTTCTAGCAAAAGAAGTCAAATCTCATTTGGCTTATCAGTCTATCAACAAGCACAGATGTTCCCTACAGCTTACTGGAAGCTCAACAGACCTTGAATTTAGCATCCCTCCTGCAAGTGTGAGAAGCTGGCCTGGTGCCCTTCCTCAGTTCCTTGTAGGAAGCCCATCCTCTTTATCATCCCACTCTGTGAATGCAGCTGGTTTTCATAGGCTGCTCAAGTATTCCTAGGAAGGGCACCTTATCTCTTTTCTTCACACTAGGCTGTCTTCTATTCCACAGTACCTTTTAACTGCTTTTTTATCTCAGATGATGTAAGTGGTAAATCTTGAACTTACAGCATTTGTCCTCATTTGTACCTCATTCAAGTTGCTTCATCTGTTCTGTGATGGAAGAACAATTTGCATACTAGAAGAATTTACCTATTTCTTCAAATTCTAATAACTGGTCTAATAGAAGATCATCTCTAAGCACTAATTCAAAGTCCATTTCCAATCTCCATTTGTTCCACAGACTCTGAATCTTTTTCAGTCTTTCTTCTATTTCCCACAACCTCTCTGAAAGAGGCTTTTAATGAAATGCCGAGTCTTCCAGATGTATTTACTGATGTACAGAAAATCCAAACCAGTGGTTTGATCTGTACTGTTCCACAAGCAAAATAAATGCTGGTAGCCTGAATTGCTCAAATTCCTAGAATTTTTCTGCTAATTGCATTCAACCTTTAAAAGTAAGTATTTTCAGAAATAATAATCTACACTTTGGAGAAATACGAGGTGTTTCCTTTTACGTGAAGTGCTTAAAAACTATGGATTTGGGAAAGACAAAAATTCAAACACTTCATAATTTTTTTCAAATATTCCAAATTATTTAATCGATGTACAGAAATTCAATATATTTTGGTTTCCTTTGACAGTGGTGTGATTGGCCAGTTGTATAGACAAGCTGTGCATTCCTATTAAAGATTATCTGGGCAACTGAACCTCTTGCTCCTGTATCTTGGTCTCTGGTTCTGTCTTCAAACCCTCTAATCTTGATTTTGCCTCCTGTCCACTCAGTCCTGGCCCAAATGTTTATCCCATAACTGCAAGCCTCTGGGGTCCATAAAATCAAGGTTTCACACAACATCAGACTCTAAAAGAACATAATCTCTAAAAATTCACAGCTCTAAATGTGTTCAAACCCATTGAGCTGTTACAGACAATAGAAAGAGTTGAGAAGATTACCTGGTTCAAAATGGAACAAATCCAGGGAATAAGGCTTTAAAAGAGAAAAAAGAAAAAAAAAAAAGAAAATTGTGTTCTCCAGCATCTAGATCTAGCACCTGGAATTGTCCAAATGACAGGATATATAAAGGTTAGAATGGTGGAATTTCCCAAGAGCAGTGCCTGAATGAATTCTCAGGAAGACAAATGTTTTGCTTATGCTTAAGCAATAAATTCCTGTTATTCTCAGTGAATCCACAATGTGGTCACCAGGTGGTTGATCTACTCTTTATTTCATTTATCTCCTGATATGAAGAGAGGAGGGAAACTGAAACCACAACAAAAGCTTTATTAAATGAAGTATGTGGAAAAGAAATAAAGAGCAGAGGTCTTTTGGGAATAAAAGCAATCCAATCTTGAATATAGAAAACTATATCCGATATTTCCCAAAATGAAGCAAGAACAAGGAATCACAGCCATAGCCTCATCTTTATTCATCTCCTACTATGCTATTTCATGGTTCTCCAGAAAAATCACCCAGGAACTACAGCTATTGCAAAGCATAATTCTTCTGATATGTGTGGTACTATCAGATAACACATCCAGATTCATCTTTACAATGCACTGGGAGACAGAATCTGAAATGAAAAAAAAAATTTTTTTTTTAAACATCTGTCAGGAGATACCATAGTCTAATGTCCTTATTTGAACACCAGGGATACAGTTAATTAAAAAATGGGGTTCAAATCTGGTTTAAAATTAGCTTTGCAAGTCACTTTTAAAGATGTGGTCGAAAGTGGGTGTAAATGTGAATCTGTAAGACCTCAGAAACTACAAAAAAAAGGGTACCATGAACCATTAAAACCCCAACTGAACCTGTCACTTTAAAATATTCCCCTCTACTACAGTGATGTACTTCCAAAAAAAAAAAACAAAACTCACAACCAAAAGCCACCAGAATGAGGGTAGACATAATTTAAAGCTAGAATAAGTATCTTTAATTAAGCTTTCTTTAGTCTCTCTTTAGAATTAAAGCTTATAGGGTTTAATTCTTTATTGAAAAGCAGTAAGAGTGCTTACTCACCATGCAGGATTTTTTCAAGTTCTTGCAGCTTTAAAAGAAATCTATTATAGATAAAAAGAAGCTTAAATAGCACATATTACATCTTGCTTTTGTTTATATATGGTGAAGAATATTCAGAGTGGACCACATCTTAGACTTGCACTAATCCTTAAATAATTACTATTCATCTACTCAATGCTGGAAAAACCTCATGGAATGTGACTTTGTTCTGCTGGCTTGTCTAATCCAATTCAATTACTTCAGTTCCTGCTCCCAGAGGTCTCACATTTAGAAACTGAGCTCCACACGTCCCCTTATCCTCCTACCACCCCCCCAAAAAAAATGGAAAAGAAAACTGGGAAGGTAAAAAGCAAGCAAGCAAGAAAGAAAAATTCAATTCCAATGGAAATGAACTGCGCTTTTTTTACTATTATTATTTTGGTCCTTTCCCAAATATCAGTCCATCAATAAACATGAGAAACAGCTTGTAATTCACAAAGCCTTTGGCAACTCTGTTGTGATAAGGGCAAATTGGTCTGGCTCTACAAATGCTGGAGATGGGAATAAGTTCAGTGGTTTGGACCAATTTGAATGGCTGGAAATCACAGAAGTCCCCGAAGCTGCAGCACACGGGGCTGTACAGCTGGCAGCAGCTTGTCATCTGCAGGCAGAAAGCGACAGGAATATTACAAATTTCCTGCCCGGAGTGAACTATTTCAATCACCTGTAACGACTTCCCTTGTCAAATAGAAGTGGCAGAAAACCTCTAACTACTGAAGATTTTTTTCCCCTGTCCCTTCCCTTCGCCTCTTTTCAAATAACAGCCACCTGCCAGGAACTAAAACTTTGATTTCAAAATATCAGAGCGTAGTGATTCTTGAACACAAATTTCATAAAAGGAATGGCAATGCAATGGAGCACTAAGGAGAATACCATGTATAATCTAGCAGATACCACAGCAGATGAGACTGTGATCTTCTTCAGATAAAAATAGATAGTCTTAATTAAGGAACCAGATTTTTCCTGCAACCAAATGCTACTTAAAAGAATTTACCCCATCGTTTTGCGCTAATTCCTATTCCTGACCTTGTGTTTTGTACTTTGTTGCAGAGCAGAACTTTCACTGAGAAACAGTCTTGACCATTCCTTCAAAGTGCATGATTTCTGCCCACGAGGAATGAAATAATAAAATTAAGGAGGAAAGGCAGTGTGATGCCTTCCAGTTTTACAAGGAAAGGTAATTATCACAGAGCTTGGAATGTATTTATTTCAAAATGTTTCCTATCAGTTTTGCACCCATCATATTTGTACTTACTAAAAAAGTTGATTGTTTTGATGAATTTGCAGTAACATGTTCTAAAAAGTGCGATTTTTTTCCTTTCTTTCTACCACAGGAGAAATCACTTTACCACTTGAAAATTGTACTTATGCACATGCTTATTAGTTCTATAAATTAAACCAGCATCTTCTACCATGCAGCTCATCACAGTTCAGGCTGCTGAAGTTGGACATGTCCAGAGCAACATACACAACACATCTCTGCTGTACTTCTCTAGAACATCCCTGTGAAGCTTTTCTTTCAAAATAAGTGACAGTAAATCACCAAATCAGTTTAAATTAGAAGCATTTGGGCAGGTACCCACAGCATGATTTAAAGTCAGGGGAGGATTCTGCAGAGGACAGGGCAGTGGACACACAATTTCCCACTGATTTCTTAATCTGATGACTGTTAAAGTCATTGTTAAAATCTTCAATATCTGCACAGAAATTTTTTTGTTCAAGGGTAGTATTGTTTTGCTTCTTGATTGGGGTTTTTTTTGTGTGTGTGTGAGTGTATATCTTGCTTGCATTTTATTCTTTCTTCTTGACTCTCAAAATTGTGAGTGATAAAACATCATTCTGACAGGTGATTTACAAAAAAGCCAAATCTCTTGTTTAGGTCAGTTAGGGCATGACTCAATGGGGAAGACCTGCCAAGGGAATCTTTGCTTCTCTACAAGTGTTTGAGTGCTCAGGATGGAAAATTAATCTGAGATGAGGTGCAATTTTTATGCACAGTAGAACTGATGGCAAACCTTTGACTTTATTACTTTCCCAGTAAATATTATTTTCTATTATCTCTTTTTCATATGCTTTTGCACTCCTTTGTATCTGTTTTTATCCCATTTTCTCCTTTCCTTCTCTTTTCTGTGCCCCTTTCCTTCTTCTTCTTCTTTTGTTTTCTCATATAATTGCATGCTCCTTATCCTCCCTTCAAATGCTGGCATTGGACTTCCCCAGAGATAAATCAACACCTTCCACTCATTCCAGGTTTTTTTGACTGCTGAGTGTAGTGCTAGGAAAGGGGAGGATTACAGCCAGTGCCAGTTTGGCACTGTGAGGCAGGGAAGTCTGGCACCAGCATTATTATACGTTCAAAGATTGCAGCAGTGTGGTCTCCTGTCTCTGGATTTTCTTTCCTTTTTCTTTGTAGAATTCTATACAGTTGAAAGCATTTTTTTTTTTTTTTTGGCAACCCAACTGAAGATTTTTTTCGCTTATAAGGTTTTGGAAGCTTATTCTTCCTAACAAAGCATTTGTAATTCACAATTAGAGAAAAATTATGGCATAAACCCCCTAAAAATTCCACCCTAAATCTAGCCTGATTTGAACTTTTTGAGTATATGATGTTCTGAAGCACTTTTTTAAGAGAATACACTCACAGTTTTTTATTCTCTTGCAAGCTGAGGCTCTGCTATTATCATCCACACCTCAGAAATGCCCAGATAATATGTAATGGCCTTTCCATGCTGGGCATTATACAAACATGTAGAGACAGGCAGTTCCAGGCCTAAAGCATTCACAATCTAAATTGATTGTGGGAGAGGAAAAATAATTCAAAGCACTTAGATAAACAGCATTAGGTCAGTAAGAGATAGGAAAATATATTAATAACACCCTCAAAAGCAGTGTGGTTCAGTTGATCAAATCATCTGACAACTTATGTGCAGGCTAATGACACTGAGAAAACATTAGAAGAAAAAAAAGTGCCCCTTGTGGTGGTTCAAAATTGTCCACAGATGGGAAAAAATGAAATATGAAAAGGAAAGTCTTGAGAGAGTTGTAGCACCTGAAGTCTTGGGGGTTTTTTTTGGTCTTTATTCAAACAAATCTTCTGAATTTTGGTAATATTCTGCCATCACTAGCCTTTGTTGGGAGATTTACTACAGCTATAAATGGAAAGTGAGACCAAACTAAACCTGATGTCTGATCAGCTTTAACTGTTCAACACCATTATCAGGTTCCTGTGCTCTGACAAATACCATATAAATACTCTCACATGTGACACACAAACCTCTAAGAAAAGAAATGAAATCATGCTCACTCTAGATCACAAATGACAAGTGAGAGGATGCACTTGGAGGCTCAGGTAAAGTAGCAAAAATGCACAACCTTTAAATTATGAAAACATCAGAGAACATTGCTGGAACACAACACTAATAATGCTTCCTCTTGAGGGGAAAAAAAGGCAAAACAAGGAGCTGTTTATAATACAGACAAGCAGGGAGCTGCAGCAAACAGGTATCTCTGGTGGAAGACAGTAAAGATAAGTAAAACCATCTGCTCTTATATAATAAACTTTATTCACCTGTTTGATCTAAGACACTAATTCTTTCCTTTGAATAATCAGCATTACTGACTACAGCAGGTATATGTTATAAAATACATTTAATTAATTTTCCTGGCTATTCGTACCAAAGCTAAAGCTTGTAAAGCTGGGAGTTTTTTTTCGTGAACAGCTGAGGCAAAACCCCAAAGATGAGGGTGCAATGAAAGCAGAAGAATGATTCTTTCATATTTCTCCAAGTTTTTGGTGTTTGTGGAGGAAAAGAAATACCATTTGCTGATATTGGAGACTTTTCTGCCTACCTTTGAGTCTAGGAAAATTCAGCAGAACTTCACAACCTTCAGGATACACAGTCTCAGCCTCCTCCAAATATTGCTGCTCTTCTTTAAAAGCAAACAGATCATTTTTATCATAAATTGAATATGTCAACATCTTGTTGCCTCCAATGATTTTTGTGGTTTGCTTTCACTTATTACAAGCATCATGTAGAGTTTGGGTGAAAACTTCAGTGACTGGCAGGCTCAGCTGCTGACAACTGCTTCTAATGCTTGTAAGTCATCAAAAAAAGGTGATGTCTGTGGATTAAAGCACCAGGGGAGATGGAATAATAAAGAAAGATGTTATGAATGCTATGTCCTGGTGTACTTAAGCAGCAGTTAGTAAAGTCTTCAAACTCTAGGAATAACTTGGCACCTTTTCAAACAGACTTTTTGCAGACTTAGACAGGGCACTGCCAGAGGCAGAGATGGCTCAGGGCCTGTTTCATGTGGTGTCACTTGTGTCCCTCTCCAAAGGGTGCCCTGCATTATCACACTCCCACTGCATGGGGTCCTTTCCAATGGCAGCCAGATCTCATAAAAGCAAACAATCAGACTTGGCTTTTTGGTAACAAATTCTAGAGCTGATGGTACAGAACAGAAATATGAAAAGACACTGATTTCTGTCCTAGCTTTGATTAGCCAGAGCAGATTCAGGTAACAGTGGGAAAAGTGGTCTAGTTTTACCTTCATATATAAGAAACAGCTATGAAGTTGAAAGTGTAGTTAAAATAAAGATGTTTCACATCTAGCAATATATTAGCACCTTTCAATAATCTTTTCCTTCAAAAGAATAGCTGCTTTTACATAACAGAAGTGGGCTCCTTGCAAAGAAAATTAAGGAAGTTTTACTTTGACTGAGAGGAATCTTTGAAAGTGAAACAATGAGAGAGAATGTTTCTGAGACAGAAAAAAAGCTGTAACAAAGCAGATGAACATGGGTATAATAAGCAAACGATGCTTCACGAACCATCACTGCCAATCCTTATAATTCATTAATTTTCTGATTGCACCTGCATTTTGCAGCACTCTCAGACAGTCTTCTAGAGTGACATGCAAAGAAAACAGCTCTAATGATCACTTGATTACTTCACAACACTCAAACCCTTAAACATAGACTAGAAGAAAAGCAAACCCAACCTCCTGGTGTTTTTTGACCTGGTGTTTGATGCTTCCTGCATCAAAAAAGTACAAACATTTCTCCCAAAGGGAAAGATGTGGCAAGATTTTTTAAAAAATCATCATCAATTTTTAAGGGTTTCTTTCTTTCTTTTCCTAATGAGGTGTTATAAAATCAGCCTAACTGCTAAATCAGATCCAGTTCTTTACCTTAGGCTGTATCACACTTTGCTTATGGACTTATCTTTGATTTCATAAGTTCACTTGTTTACATTCAATGTTACCTCTCAAAGGAGAAATTCAGAAGGTTAAAACCCAAAGGGTTTTAGCTGAAGGTAAATAATGTTCTCATAGACTATATGCTTTCAGTAAGAATGTTTTGGGTGCTGAAATTCCTCTCAACACGAGGAAGAGAAGACTTCATAGTTTTAGTACTTTACAAGTGTCTTGTTTGGGTTTCTTACACATTTTGCAGTTCAGTGTCTCATTGCACCCTGTGTGAGGGGCTGCTTCTTCATCCTGACGCTGCAGACCTGCACAGACCTGACCTGCAGCAATGTGCTAAACTCTCAAGCTGATCCACAGTAAGTATAGATTGCTGTAAAAGTACGATTACCTTTGAGATAAAATGGTGATTTCATTTGAAATTTGATCTACATTTTTTGCCACGTAAAAATAGTGAGATCACTAGTCTAAATTACAAAAAAAATTCTTAGTTCTCAGATCTATACAAACAACAGTTATCATTATATCAGTCCCTTAAGGAAATAAGCTTTATCTCCTTGAAGGAAATTAATAAGGGGCAGATATTCCTGTTCTTGGAAGTAAATGAACTTTTCCCTCAAGGCCATAGCAGAGGTCTTCCAGTCATAGAAGTGTTCCATTGAACCACTCCAGCAACCAGCCTACACACTATCTTTGACATGGCAAGAATATTCTGTTCACTATCTCTAGTTTTTCTTGAAAAGCTATTAGTTTGAAAAAGAAGTGCAACTACTGATAAAGAGGTTCATATTGGTTACAAACGAGTAGTCAGAATCCTTGAGCATCTTACACTCCTTTTTAAATGAAAGACTATAAAATAATGCTGCTAAGTGGTGACAAATTCCTCTTACTTGTATGTCTATCTGGCATCTTGAAGGTGCTTTTTGCCTAAGTGAATTATCTTATCTTTTTGGTGAAACTACTTGTAAGGAAAGACAATCATCGATGCAAGCACAGCCAAAATGATCTGGCCTGTCATATCACATGAAATCCAAGAAAGCAAATTTAGCAATTTCTGAAAATGTTTTAGTTTTCCCTCTCCAGGGTTCCAGGGAGAATGACTGTTCCTTCCTAATCCACTGCTGAGAAGATATGCTATTTGCAAGGCATAGTGTTTCTTTCAGGTATGAGTAAAAGATCTAATTCGCTCAGTATGTAATTTTGTAACACATTTTCTCTTGATAGAAACACTTTTTTCTTTATATTCCAATATATGTCTCTGTTGGGACTGTTCCACAACTGTTACTGTTGTTAATGCTGGTGGTGTGATGAGGATGGCACAAAGCATCAGGTCACACCACCTCATTTTAGCCAATCTAAGATATAGATTTCACAGATGATGTTTTTGAGCCATTTGTCCCTCATTAGACTAAATAATTTCAAAAAAATAACCTTGATTTTTGATCATGAACTGTCCATTTTGTTTTTCTGAGTAACTTATACTACAAACTATAAAAGTAACAGGTAGACAGTAATATCAGATTTGCTGTGATCTAAATATGTGTTTTACACTACACAGGCAAGGTCAAATGTTGTCCATTTATAGAGATATTAACATATTTTGCAGAGACAAAATATCCTACAAAAGTTTTCATTCCTTAACATTATTGTTAACACTATCACTAACATTGCTCAGCATACAGTAGGTATCTAGTTCCAATTTTTCCATAACAGCAATTAAGGAACCAGTTTGCCAGTGAGTTTCTGTACTGTCTAGCAAATGTTCTTTCTTCATCAAAGGTTTTTATCATATACAGTGAGGTGAAAGAGTTTATTTCTGGTAGGTTATGCATACAGTATCTGAGACTGAAGTATGAAGAGCTAAGACTTAGGATATGTACAGAAAGACAAAAGGAAGCCATGGTTATCCTGACTTCTATTTTTTGTTTTCTAGAATAGCATTCTGCTACTAACACTAACACTGGACCCCACTGGATCTCTCTTGCCCCCATAGGCCTGGGTGATTCTGTTAGAAACAGAAGTTTGGGTAACATACTGCACATGTTGCCTTCCTTCCTTATGCCTCAAGTAATCAGAAAATCCACTAATGCAAAGTTTTGGTCACCTGATTGCTGCTCATGGGATACTGCCAACACTTCGGTGCAAAACAACGAAGAATGCACATGTGAAATGCTTCAAACAAGAAACAAGGCATCTCAGAGGTAGAATTTGAGCGGGAGAAAGCTTCAGCATTTATCTATACCAAGATAATTAAATGCAGGCGGCTGCATAATGAGACAATAATGTGAAAGCAAAAAGCACAACAAAGAGTAAAAGTTGATCACAAGGCCAGGTGGATACTGCAGACTCAAAAACCAGTGCCAGGATTCCCCATTGCCTTTTAACTGGAAGCTGCCCAAGGCTGGAAACAAGAAGCCATTCATCCCATGCATAATGTATATTGCTTTGTTACCTGTTTTATTTAATCAGGAAACAAATCAATGTAACCCATATGACTGGATCGGTCTGAGGTCTTACTTATTACTACTGCCTGCACAGCTGCAAAAAATTGTGTCACAAGGGGTTTTGACCCAAACCCAGCACCTTTTCCTGGCCAGTATGTGCTTAGATATTTACAGATGCAGAATGCATCAGTCTACATGACAAGCACACACGAACCTGAACACATTGCACTGTCAAATATCTGTTTGCAGAGATAATATGGTAGAAATCTTTTGAAAATGTAGCATTTCTAGTGTTTTCTCTAACAAACCACCACCCACCAAAAGGGAGTAGCACATCTTAAAGGAAGCAGTCTCTGGAATGCTGAATAACTCAGCACTCAGGAGAACAGCATTTTGTTTCTTCTGTGCATCTTAACCTCTGCTCTGCAGGGAATATTCTCTAGGACGGCATCTAAAGAAAGCATATTAGGCTCTATGCTAATCAGTTCTGAGCCTTTCAAGTAACTGCTGCTGATTGTATCAAAAATGTGCCAAGAGAAACAAACTGAGAATGCAAAATCTATTTGAATTTTCTTTTGAAGCTACAAGTAAAAACTCCTGGCAGCACCAGTGCTTTCAGCAGTGTAAGATTTTCATACTTTATGCACTTCAAAGTGCAGATGAGGATTATGACCTTATATATTGTATATGCACCTATATTTTATTTATACTGCATCTGTGCAATCAGGAGAAAAGATATTTCCATGACCTTCTACCAGCAAGAAACCTAACAAGACTATGCAGACCTATTGAAAATTCACAGTTAATTAAAGGTTAAAAGGAACTTGCCAATTAGTATGAAAGATAATTGTCCTCCTTTGGCTACCTGATTATGTTTTCCTTTGAATACACTGAAGTGTATGTTGTCATGCTGTTGGTAAATGTAATCATAAAGCACTCACAGTACCTCCTGGCTCTCAAAATACTTGGCCTTAGAAACCAAAATTCTGTGTGAAGTTCATAATTATCATTTCATTATGCATGTGAGCATCTTTATATAGTTGTTGGGGAAAAATATCAGTAACACAGTAAAGGTAAGCAAGGCTTAGAACCCACAGAAGCAGGAGTTGTATCACTGCATTTTATTCCTAAAAACACAAGGGGACAAAAACCCCACCGAGGCTACAGCTGTGAAATCCAAAAAGATGAGAAATATAAAATATCTAGTAGACCTTTTCTAACAATAATTGTGATCTTTTTTCCTGAACTGCTAATTGTGTTATCAAAAGCAATCCATAGTGCTTCAGATTCAGGATGCAAATAGCACAGAGCTGGTTTGTGTCCTGCTCATTTCTTTTACTAGCTCGTGGACAACAAAGCCACGAAGTGCTCGCTCTCTCTGTCTTTCCCCCAAAAACAAAACAAACCAGAAAATCCCAAAACACACCCCCAAATTCCAAACAAAGAATGAACTAATGTATTTTGCTGAGCTCAGCCAACAATCCAGTAAATAGAAAAATCACTATGTTTTACCTTTAGTTGTGATCACAAGCTACCTATAAAAGACTTCAATTTTCAGGGCTGTGTCTTACTTCAAAATTAACTGGCTAATTACTTAAGGAAACTAATCTTAATTTAATGATAAGAAAAATGTTGAGGATGATATGTCGTTGACATACTATAGCTGGTTATTTGTGGCATTAGAGAAAAATACATGTTATTGTTCCTATCAATGATTATAGGTTTATGATTTACAAATCTGTGTCTGTAAAGAGAAATTTCTCTAGTTCTGAATGAACCTTCTCTTGCAAAGACTACCTGATTACTCTTTTTCTTCTCTCTCCATTGACTATCTTGAAGCCATTTTATATATTCTCTTTTTCCCCAGGGTTGTTCTCTTCATATATTATTTTTCTTCAAAGTTTCTTAAGTTTTTTCTCTGCACTGCAGTCCCTCTAGTTATTACACACAAAACTACACCAAAAAAAATCCCAGAAAACCCTGCTGGATAAATATAATTTACCCTAGTTATAACATTTATTCTACCTAAGCCTCCTCTCTTGCCTTCTCTCTTTTCCACTGTAAGTTATTTGGGACAGAGATTGTTTGCCATCACAATCCTGGCCATGCACTGCCAAAACGATTAGTCAATCATGATTAATCAATCTACTGATATAGATTAATTCTATTCAACTTCTCTATAAAGACAGTAAAGTTTAAATTCAAGCTTGTAATGCTTAAATATAAAAATAAATTTACTTTTGGCAAAGTTTCTCTCTTCATGGAATTATCTTAGAAGCGTGTCAAACTTCTGTGATTAATTCTCAAAAAGGACAAGGACACCCTTTGATCTCTAGACATGATGGCAAATTTGCAGGGGGTTTGCTCGAGTCTGCAATGCTGGAGACAATTGAAATGGAGACAATTGAATCTCCTTCCTGACATTTATGAGTCCCTTGGTACTTAAGACAATTCTTCAATTTTTGCAACTACACTTGCTGCTATAATACCTTTGTATGTATTCCAATAATGTGACAAAGGCACTAAGGCACTATGAATTATTTCTCATCATATTCAAGAAGAACTGGCACTTAGTTTATGTTATAAAAATTGTGAATACTGGCACAAATAACTTCTCAGTTATGTTCATCAGGAGAATTGGCTTGGCATGGAATGAGAATGAAAACAGGACATAAGCTACAGCAAACAACTTTCACATGCTGTTTAACCACGACTATATTAATCTTATATAAATTACTCTCAGAGCTCCTGCAGTTCTGCACAATGCATTTCCAATCAGTACTCTGGTTATTTCTTTTTTTGTATTCCCAGAACTTTGAAGTCGGTAAGAATTATGCAAAAAGATTTGGAGATAGATTTCTTTTTCTTCTTTAGTTGCTTTGCTTAATTTCCACAGAGAAAAGGATATTTGGCTTCTCTGTCCTTCACATGTTGTGAGAACAAAAATGTGTTTGTCTCAAAGTGAGGGAAATAAATTACCAGAGGTGTTTTCAAAAGCTGTATATACAATCCACTGGCTGATATGTGATTACAGGTAGCTAAAATTTCTTGTTTACTCTCACATTTCAAATGTTTCATGATGCTCATGCCTTCCAAAAACTAAATACTATACTGTGTAACATAAATACTACTAGTTGTCATGATAACTTTCAGTTGAGTAAGATATTCTAGTACAGATTATTCTTGCCACTAATGAGCAATTCTTCTAAAAAATAAATTTTTGCCTTCTTACTAATATTGTGAAACTGAAACACTAAAGATTCAAACCAACCACTTATTCTTTTAAACAAAAACACATATTGACTCACTGGTCAGTGCTGCAGTGGGCTGACATTGCCTTTGAAATATCTGCATGAGCTACTTAGAAATGGCTCGACAAATATTCAACAGTAATTTCAGGGTTTCTTTTGTTTTGTCACTGCTGTTTGCTGGACTTCTCTTCTTCTCAAATTATCCTATTATCTAAAAGGAAAATTGTTTTCTGTCATTATCCTGCCTGCCAACATGTAGCCCTTGCAGAAAGCAGCATTTCATTGAGGATGCTCACGCCATCTCTTTTTCGGTTTTACTAACGAAGCACCATGATGATGGTCAGCATTCTGGATGTAATAGAGGTTGGGAAAAATGGAAGAGATGTCAATAAATTCATTCATTAACTTCCTTTTCATTGTGAATGTAAACTACAACTTTATAAATACCAAAAAAGCCTCCAAAATTTCATAAGAAAGAATGGAAAGAAAATGAAAAACTTATGACAGGGACACCTCTTGCCAAAACCTTTACCCTTTCCTTCACTGAACTTTTATGTCTTTTCAAATTAAATTCCTGCCCAGACAAACAGGTCAGGGTAAATAAATCAACTGTTTTCTTTATACAGGACACCATAGGATATATTGCAAATTAAAACCAAGCCAGCACTTCCAATTTACAGTTTGCTGGTGGCTGAGCACTCAGAACACATGGAAGGAAACTCAAAGAGAGCTTTGTAAAGTTAGTGGTATTAGGGAAATGTGTTTTATTTCTAGCTGATGGAGTAAAAAGAAAGGTCCATCTTTATATCATTATCATGCTGAAAAAGTGACATTTCGAACAAAAATTAGTTCCTAAGCATGAATTGAAAAATGCTACAGTGATCTGACTGACACAGGGTACCCAGTTATTTACAGCTAGAGCAAGATTTTGAGACAACACATATGCACAATTCCTTCTACATGGATAACCTTATAATAAATATTCTGCCATCTCCAAATCCTGCACAACACATCTGACTGTGATTATATCCAGTGTATTTAAACCTAAACTACATCTGGAGTTTATTTATTAATTAAATAGATTTAAAAAAATGTAATAGCACATGCAAGGTACGCATATGCTAGAACTATAAACATCCAGTCAAACCATAGGCATATTTTCTTTAATTAAACAAGAAATATTTTGAGAATTAGGAAAGAGTTCATAAAGACAAGTTCTTGTTTCAGCTGAGTTTAGATTATCATTCAGAATTTTAATTCAAAATTGGCACAGGATCTAAACATTGTTCAGACTGCACCAAGTTCCTGTGAGTGATTGCAGGATATATTCTGGATTTAGAAACAGTGTGGATTCCTGTGTAGGATTTACTTCATTCTGATTATAATATCAGAATGCCTGTGGCTATCAAATTTTTTAGCATTCTCTCCCAAGAAAAAGTCCATCATTTGGGTAGCTCCATACACAAATTTTCAGAATGGGTTCATATTATTGTCATGGGTAACTTCTAATGAGCAGCAAGAAGTTACTGTGACAGCAGGGCTTCATCCTGCAGGTATTGTGCTCAGCTGCCCACTCTAATTTTGATCAGCTCTTTTACAATAGGGGGCTGTTGTCAATTGGTTTCACTTTTTCCTGTGTGCCAAAGCACACAACCCCCCCAAACATGCTCCTTCAACTCTGCCTGAGGTTGTGAGAGGCATTCCAGGCTCTAAGGACAGTGTCTGTGGCCTTATCACACTGACAGAGGGGTCAACATTCACACATCTTCACAAGCTGCAAGTAGGGGCATATTTCTACTTAGAGGAGTGATAAGAAACCTGAAGACTTTATTAAAGATGTTCCAAGAGAAAGAGCTCTCCCATCTTTACTGCTGTTGAAAAAACTGCCTGCATAACCTCTATAAGCCCTCTCCTCCTATGGTGTTTCCTTTTCCAGACATACAGCTGTGAAGTTACACCTCTCTGAAATGAAAGCCTTGAAACTTGTTGATGCATGTATGATTTTTGCTCTCGTGAGAGAAGAAATAAAACCAGATTCCTTTTTAAGCATCTTTTAAAGTAATTAAGTGATACTGGCAAGGGGAAGCATTGATCATGAAAATTATGTTAAGTATTTAGGTTAGCCAAAAGTAGACTAAATATAAATTTCATAGCCTAAGTAAATCTGCTATCTGTAAAGAGCTACACAAAATTTCTACAGAATATGGCAGTGGGAAAAAATTAAATCAAGCTGTGAAATTTTCTTTTGCTATTTCTGTTTTTAGAATTTATTTAAGAGAAATAGAAGCCTGAATGGAATTTGTAAATCACATCTAACACAACACCCCATGTTACTTAGAAAAAAAGAAACTAGCTTTATTGAGCCTAAACTTACTTTTAGAGGAAGAAGCCATTCCACCACTTTTTAGTTGAAAAGATTTCAAACCATACTCTAAATTTCAGTTCCATGAAGCAAATGTCTATAAATACAGTGGTGAGTAACTTGGAAACGTGTCCCAGGCAGTTTCACTGTTACTTATGTTCTAATGTGTAGACTTTATTAAATGTCCAGAAAGACAAATGAGTCCCAGGGTTGTTTAAATCAGTGTTTTATTTATTGACAGACTTTAACAATGTCATGCCTTTGGTATATTTTTAAAGGTTTTTATCATGTGTCTGAACATCATGTGTTTGGTATCTCGTTAAAATAGCAATAATATTTAATTATCACACAAGTTGTCAGCTAACCAATTTAGTGAAAAATTATAGCTGAACTTCAAATTCAAAGCTCAAATTATCACTAGTGAATAATGTTAACTGGGCATGTTACCACACTTGCTACATTGTGTTGAAAAAGGATTCCAGCCGTAGTGGTTATAAATTAATCATCTCATTCATCAAATGGAAAATTAATTCATCACTGCATTAATCCCAAATGCAAAGAAGTGGGAAATATACAGCACTTCTGTTAGTAATAATTCTTATAATCTCTAGTCTCAGCTGTCTAGGCACAGTCCAGCTCTAGTCTAAGGATGTGTTCTGTTGTATGTGCTTAGGGCCGTGAGACTGCATCAAAAACTACAAAAGATGGTAATGGATGTCAAGCCAGAAGACTGACTTGCACTTAAAAAACCCTGGGATGACAAACCTGCCAGAAAATAAAAGAAAATATGGTGTCACCAAATGACACACAGAGTAAAAGAGCAGGAGCACAATATTGAGCCCACAATTCTACTCTTAATTTCCACACTTGTCTGGCAGCATCAGTGGGGTAGGTTTGAGATGGCAGCAATGGCTCCAACAGTGCCACTAGAAAAGGTATTCAGGCTTCTGCTAATAACCAATGCAAAACTCAACTCTGCAGTAGGAGAACACCAACCTTTCCCAGATGGAATCAATTTGGCCGTATCACAGTCACTGCACAGCCCCTCTACACTGTCTTTGGTCTACAGAAGCTTAGGAGCTTGGACTACTTACATTTGACTTCCATAGAACATTTTCACAGAAGGTACACAAAGGTTTCAATTTTATGTCCCCAGGCAGATGGGATTTTGCCTCCTTCTTGCTTCTATGCCCTTCTAGAAGTGCTCACGGCTTTTCCATGGTTGTTTGAGCATAAAGGGGGTTGTTAGTTCAGAAACACCACTTGGGAAAAAGAAAGTGTAAGTTCAGCAGCAGAGGAGAAAGAATGGACCTGCTTAAGTAAATTCTGAGAGGTAATTACCCTCTGTGAGAAAACTGTCTGCATAGGAGGCACATAGAAAATATCATATATGCTGCTTTATTAAGTCTTGCCACACTATCTCATATGCCATTCTCATAAGTAAACGGCACATACAGGAAATTGTGAAAAGCTGAGTGTAGAATTGGCTGAAAAAACATACTTTGAGCTTAGTTGTTAAGAGAGATGTGCTTGAAGTAGAATTCAGCAGATCAGTACAAATACTTCTAGTTAGCTGATTCAGAGAACAGAAAGAATGGTTCTTGAAAGCTTTCAGCAGAGAGGAACCACAAACATATTAAAAGCCCACCTTGTCATACAGAAGACTCTGACAAACTGCATAAATTATATGAAATATAGTATCTCATATAAAACTAGACTGAAATGATTATGGTTATTCAGACTAAAGATGAGATGAGCATGGAGAAAGAAGATTCTCACCTTCAAATGTGAAACTTGGCCCAGGGAATGTGACCAATCCATCTTCAATGACTGCAGGAGCTATGGCAAATAGTAATGAGCTTAAAATGCAATGAGGGAAATTCAGGTTTATATTAAAAGAAAGAGTTCCTATGATAAGGATAGTTAAGACATGAAACTAATGGATTTTGGAGGCTACTAACGGAGATTTTAAAGGACAAATTAAACAAATATTTGTTGAAATTATCACCGACATAGTTAATCTTGTCTTACCACAGGGAGATGGTGGAGACAACTTCCTGACATTCTTTGCAGTTCTGTTTTCTACGTTGCTACAATATATGAAATGGGACTATTGTGCTTTCACTGACTGTCAAGATAGTTGTAGGAATAAGTGTATTAAAGATTTTATGGACATGAGGACCAGATAATAAATTGCCTTTGAAATGCAGGTGTAAGAAATGAAAGACAAAATACACGAAGAACAATTTTCAGTATTGTGGGTGATCTTACCTGACAAGCAATTAAGTGAAAAGAGCTGATTGAGAAAGCTGGTGATGCTGTACAATGTCTATCCTAGAATTCATTCTAAGAACTTAACATGAGTTTCTTTCTAAATTAAACATCCTGGTTTTATCTCAAATTACACCAAATCACACTTGTGCAGAAACTCCATTTGAGTTTTGAAACTGTAAAAAAAAGTCAAAAAGTCAATGTGAATTATCAGGAAAAAAAAAAAGCAATTCCCATTCCCAACAAAAAAAAACAAAAAAACTTCCTTAATTTTGTGTCGTGGAGGAAAGAGGATGAATGTACCATTATGGGAATGATTCCATTAGAAAGAAAGAGATTGTTTTGTTGCTCAGCTTGGCAAATGAACTGTACATCTACGGTCCCTATTGAGAAGATAAGAACAATCTCTTCTGATGAGAAAAGAATGTAAGTGCTGCCATCTCTGACCACTAATAAAAGCTATTAAGGGAACAGCAGGGGACAAGTATTTGTTTGCTGCCGCTGAATGCTGAGCCTGTCTGCCTTCAGTGCAGTGTGTGCTCACAGGAGTGGCTCCTGGGAGCAGGGGCTTTCTCTCTGCCTCGTCCACAGTGAAAAATTTATAGGTGGATTTAGATGCCGCTCACCTGTCTTACAAGTAGTTCTGTGATCACCAGAACTAACGAAGTGTGGTGTCCAAAATCAGTACCTCATTCTTGCCAAGCATGACACAGCACCGTGGGGGCACTAACGGGGTGTTTCCAGGCGCTATTTTTTTTTTTATAAAAGAGATTAAAAACATTTCTAAGGCTAAAATTGCAGTTTTGTAGTAAAAAAAAAAATAAATAAAAAAATAGAGATTTCTGATTTCTTAACCTTTTTTTTCACATAATAAATGCACATCTGAATGTAATTGAAATAAGCACATATATTTGGAGCACGTTTAAAAATAAACAAAAGTGTGTAGAAATAAAACAGCAAAGATAAAAAAGTCATTCAAAGAACAGGACTGGTGGCATGGAGCATCTCTAATAAAATGGCAAAATTAGGATAAGAAAAAAACAGTATTAACAGCAAATACAAAAAATTATCAGCAAATATTTAAATGGAGGAGAGAGGAAACTAATAAAGAGAGTTGAAGAACAGTCTGTCATTGAGGACTGTAACAGAGAAAGTGGAAGAGAAGACTGAAGGTTAAAGCAGCATTTAATTAAAACTATTAATTGAAATTGTATATGATTGCACAGGGAACTGTTATGTCAACAGCTAGTGAATATTAGATTAAACGTACAAATATTTTGGCTTTCATTTTTTATTTTTTAATTTAAGTAAGTTTCTAGCTATAAGGGAATCTGGAAAACACCATTTCTTCTGCCTTCATTATCATAAGGCAAAAAAAAAATAAATCACAGCCTTCTGACTTTGAAGCCAATCTGAAGTTTTGTCAATGGGATATTTCTTAACACTTGGGGCTGGCAATACTAGCATTTCTAACTAAGGAAATCCATTAAATAAGATACTAATTTTCCATCTCCTCTTTTGGAAATACACGTTTAGTGTTTCAATAGAAAAAAGTTTAAAACAGGAATTCACATATTAGTTGGACCATTGCAATCTCAAGAACTGGTTACATGTTTTATTTTGTAGCTTTTTGAGACAAGCTCACTGAATAACAACTAAGAACACAAATGCTTGAAGCTGCTTTAATTTTTTAGATGTAAATTATTGTGATACGGGTATGTAACATAAAAAAAAAAAAGTAATGAGAGTGAAAATTCATGCTGAGAAGACAAAAAAAGTCCTCCATTAAGTGAACTAATTCCTTGTGAACTGAAGGAGATCTTGCTGGTGAACAGGGGCTGTATGGGATGGATGTAAGAATGAGATTGGAGGGTGCAGCCCATTTTCCAGCACTCACTCTCTGGATGACATTGGACAAGAAGCTATCAGGGCAAATTAGTGTAATACATCTAATCTTCCCAGACAGCCTCTTTAATAGATCAGAAAGGTATAATACTCCAGGGGAAGTCAGAAGTGACTGAATTAGGTACCAGTTTGAAAGGAAATCCTCTAGTGGGAACCTTTAGTTTTTATTTGACTACCAAGAAAGCCTACAAAGAGGAGCATATTAGGTTAAAGCCATCTTTTATGAATATCCTCTTCTCTGCTTCTCTCCTGCCATTGTAAAATAGAAATTATATCACCTACCTTCCTCTACAAACTGCTACTATTATAATAAAACTGTTGTTTTACTGTGACACTATTAAAAAAACTATTAAGTTTTCAAGCTTTAACAATGTCTCTGAGAAGTGCTTCTCAGGTCAGTATTTTTGTTAGAAGGAAAAAAAAAAGCTTTCATTTCAGAAGATAAGAGACTCAATTTGCTAGTATTCATGTGATCTGCTTTGACTCAATCAAATTTGAGCTCAGTATATCAAGGTTTTGCTAATAGAAAGGGTTATCTGCACTCGAATAGTGTGTGATATAAAAGGTGACTGCTCAGAATTGTTTGTCACACAGCATGAAATGGAAGGAACTGAATACAATGGATTAAGCAGGAGAGTAAATTGGGCCAAATAGTTCAGGGAGAAGGGTTGAAGGGAAGATAATGTCACAAAAAATACTACAGGATCAACTGAAAGAAGCAACAGAATGACTTTAAAAGGGTAAAGCAGAAACAGAAGACAGATGAGAAAATTAGGAAACCAAAAGCTACAAAGTCAACTGCTTAAACAAAAGATTAGTAATTTAGGAACTGGCAAGAAAGTTCTAAGGGCAAGGTGATAAGAACATACATAGACAGGCCACTGCATCAAACCAAGGTGAAGAGTCCAGCTAAAGCTGTAAAAACCAGGAGAATGAGGGAAGGCTGCAAGTCTGTTCCAAAGCATTCCACCTCATTCAAACAGTGCACAGAGCACCCCTGAAACTCCCACTTTCCATTTAAGCCAGTAAACCAGTGGCAGACTGGTGGTGTTCCTATCACTATCAGGGCAAATCATCTAAATTTCCTCATCTACACAACGATGCTTATAAAGCTTAATGAATTCATGTAAAGCAGAAAATTTTGAACGTTTTTCTTCTCTGTAAATTAAAGGTAGGAAGGGCCACTAAGTTCATAGAGCACATTATCCATGAAAGTATTATAAAGCTTGTTGCAAAATATAAACAGCAGTATTATCAAAGTGTAAACATTATTATTTACAGAATCACAAAATGGTTAAGGCTGGCAGGGACATCTGAAACTCATCATCTCCACTTCCCTCTTCTCAAAGAGGTCACCTAGATTAGTCTGACCAGGGTGGTGTCCAGATGGTTTTTGAGTATCTCCAAGGATGGAGACTCCACAACCTGGAGTCCAGGTAGCCTGTCACCCTCACAGTTAAAGTTTTTCCTTCTTTTCAGAGGGAACCTCTCATGTTTCAGTTTGTGCCCACTGCCTTTTATTTTGTCATGTGGCACCATGGAAAACAATCCTGGCTGCACCTTCTTGGCACCATCCCTTTGCTGTGTTCACACGTTGCTGACTCACGTTCCACGTGGGGAATGGAATCCAAGACAAGCGTGGTCAAATGGCTAAAACTCGAACACATTCCTTCAAAGAGACAACCTGCTTGCAGTTCTGGTTATTCCATCACATCACTGCTTTCTTATATTTAATACACACGCAATTTCTCTGTGCACTGCTGTATTAAAATATTTCTTACTCCTTCAAATGCTGGACTGTGCTCATCAATATCAAGGACAATTGCTGGAATGAGTTAAGTAATACTGGACAGCACACATAACCTAATAATAAGGTCTAAATATTCTAATTTAGACCTCTGTCCAGGTTTAAGGCAGTATAAAAAAATATAAGCTTTTCCTGAACACTTCAGTTACCATATCATTAAGAGCTAATAGCTAAAATCTGAAGTTAGGTAGAGAACAGCCAAAAAGAGCCCATGAATTGATGCAAAGGGAATCTATAAGGTGAAAATACTGATAACTTGGTTAGATTGAGATGCAGCAATGAAGTGTTGCTAGGCTTTAGAAGCCAGTTGCTGAAGTAAATAAATCAACAGCATTAGCAAACAATGGATGGCTGTATAGAGCTTATTTGCTCACCTAGTTACTGAAGGGAGAAATATCTGCTCACCATTCCCTCTCTTATCTGAGCCTGAGCTAATGCCTGTGTAGTCAATGGAATTCTTTTCATTGACTTCTAAGATGAAATAAAATCTTTTGAAACAAGGGAATAAACTAGTTTCTGGTATTTTCACTATCTGGAATGTTAAAGGAGGATAATATTAAATGAACAAAAAATGATTTGACACTTCTTTCCTGTTGAGAGCAATTTTTGTTCCCTTTAGGACACCCTTATTGTCAGCAAGCTTTTAACTCATTTGTCCAAATTGCTTGAGTAATATAATTCTACTGCTACTCCATTCAAATCACTAGGGCTTTGCCAGTTCAACTTCATGGAATTCAGTTGAGTTAAACTGGTAAGAAAGTGTTTCAATAAAGTGGTGAATCTTGTCACTTAAACCTCTCAATTTTTGCATCCCTGTTTTCCCTGTTTATGTCTTTTATTTTCTTTGTAGTTTGCCCTTTTTCCCTTCTAAACAATTCTGTTCCGTTCTCACACATTGGATTCTTCCCGGTAGCATTTTCTCTACTCTGAGTTCCAAATGGTAGTGGTATTTGTTTACTCACTTTCTTGGTTTGCAGCCCAATCCTTCTGCATCACTTCTGTTCCCACCAAGGAGGCAGGAAGAGGAGTCATATGGTATTTTTACAGCCATTTGTTACTGCTATGGTGATGACTTCACAGCTCTCTGCACAAGTTGTCACCTGATGGATGGGATTTTGTTGTGGAGTGGGTTTTTTTCCACTCTTCTCGTCTTTAAAGACAAGAGATGTGCATATGCATATGCACAGGAGGGTGTACGTTATATCAAACCCATGCCAAGGTGTACATTAAAGTACAATATTCTAACAAAACATTTTAGAATTACGTGATTGAAAACTAAGAGAAAACTCCCCAGATGATTTATGATAACAAAAAAAAAATCAGCATAATTAGATTAAATTCACCAAAATATCTTCATTCCAACTTCCTTCCACATGGGAAAATGATTTCAAAGACATTCTGGATTTCTGCAATAGTAAGGTGTATTAGAAAGATTATATGAGAATGAATCTGCTTGGAGCACAGCTTGTGTTAACTAACTGAGTGCCAAGAGATCCATCAACTACTATTCTGTTACTCTGCTTATTCCACAGCCTCCACAGGAAGTCTGCTCTCATAAACTTTTAAAAATACCTGTGGATATGAGAAGATAACTAATCTTCTGTAAAACCACCTCCCTGTTTACCAAAAGCACAAAACAGGTAACTTTGGGAAAGAAATATAACTCATTGCAGCTAATGGGGATGTTCAAGTTAATGAAATACCCTCCCATAACACACCCTTCTCTAAGTAAAATGCTTTTAATTAAGAAGAGACGAAAAAGTCTGTATTAACTCTCTGAAGTAACTCAATCTCTTGAGCAGCATCTTACTAAAGAAACAAACTTTAAAAAGATATGATTAGGTGTTGTATGCCAAGCTTCATAGACATGGGCACTTAAAAAGGAAAATACAGGTTGTGGATTCAAGTATAAGCAACAGCTTTACACATTGTCACTGGGGCAATTCATGCCACAAATTTGTAGAAAAAATTCTAGCTAGGGAGGATCCATTGAATGAGCAGAGGAACAGAAAAACATAAATCTCAACTACTACCTGAAAGGATGCCTGGAGGACAGGCTTTCCTAGCTGGCCTCTCTTTCAACCACTCCAGAGAGACCCTCTGCCAGGACATGAAGGCAAAATGTGTAATGAGCCACTGAAACATCATTAACAAAACCAAGGACAAGGAGGAAATCTTGGAGCTTATTTCTGAAAGTGGGGGCAGAAAGAGGATTTCACCATTTTGTATTTTAGATTCAAGTGGCCCAGATTGCAAAATGTGTGTGGTTGACCTCAATTTTGTGCAGTGCAGCTCCTCAGCTGAGTTTTTCACAAAGCTCTCATGCTGTATCTGCCTCTGAATCAGACTTCATGGCTTGTGAGCTTTTCCACTAACGTAGCATAAGCTCCCTCTTGTCATTGTACAAACACATCAATTTATTTAGGGTCTGTCTTTTAACAGATGAGGGCCCTTTGATCTCCTCTTTTAGCCTTGGCAAAATAACCTCGATACCACCACAGGGGCTAAAGAGTCCTCTTTTTATACATTGCATTTTCCTATTAAATTTGAGAAACTATAGCCTGGTTGAGCTTGGAAGAACAGTAGCTTTATGCAGACTTTTAAAAGAATATTTATAAATATATATTAAAATAATAATCTGGTAGCAGAAAATTCATACTCAGTGAGAACAGTAATGTGTTCAGTACAGCAAGCTACTAAGTTAGGCATCTGTGAAACTGGTAACACTGTGAGGAGTATTCAAAGTTCGTTTTCCACTTTAACACCATAGCCAAAACTGAAGCCTGTGCTTCAGAAATGGTCTTATAATGAAAAATTAGAAAATGTTGAAATACTGGAATCTGAAAGACATGACAAGCCTCTCTTCCTTATATGAAATGCCATTAATTGGAAAGAGGTCTTAAAACACATATAGTAACAGGCTAATCAAAATATTATTTTTCATATACTCAATATACTTGATAGTATATTAGGGTTATATTCTGGCTAATTCATCTATGTGTGAAGATGTTCTGTCTGGAAATAAGGATTTAAGCACATTCAGGAAATTAACTGTGCTTACTCATCTTGCTGAATAAGAGAGACACTTTTTGATGGTAAGTACCTATTTACCTGTTCTTCTGAAGTCTTAGAGCTTAGGAATTCAGAAGTCTTATAAAGAACAGTGATATAGAGCAAGAATAAAATAAAATGGAACAGAGGAGAATATGTGAAAAGACAAAAACCACTTTCAAAAGGCTCTAACAAATCTCTTCTCAACAGAAGTGTGGTTAGCCCCGGATCAGGAACGGTATTTATCTTGATTTTTTTTTTTATATATCAAAATGTGTTCAGTGAAATCAAGTGAAAGGTGAGAGAATGTCAGCCTTGTCAGCCATCAATGTAGTATGTAAGCACTGAGCAATTAAAAGACCTGCAATATCTTTCATAAAGATCAAGTAGATCATGCTTTTCCTTAAGCAGAAATAATTACACTGCTCATTCATTAACTTCTTCATAAATCCTATTAATTTTGAACTACTATATATCCTGGAAATGCAGTTGAGGCTAAATGAACCTCATTACACAGTGTCCATAAAAATGATAATAGGAGTAAGGATAGGAAGTGCAGATGGTAATAATTAATTACTCATCTTCCAGCATCACAAACTTTAAGTAAACAGTTCTATCTTAAAATAAAACTATTTTGTTTGCTAGAAACCTTTTACTACAGTCCACATGCATTGGTGGTAGGTTCTTTTTAATGTAATTTTTTTAATGGTGGAGATAAACATGAAGTGATTTTTATCTATGTTTTTGATAAATGAATGTCTCAGTAAAATTTTACAGCTAAAAAGGTTATTTACTTAAGAGAGATTTCTGTATGTGGAAAGGTCAGATTTTTTTTAGATTGCTGTGAAATTGCTTCTGCCTTTTAGGAAATCTTCTAAGACGGCTCCTCTCCTTGTAGTGTTGACAAGGACACAGGAAGGATGCGGCCTGAAGAAATCAAATGAACAGCATAAAATCCTGGCTGGAATCTTCTGCTGCCACAGTTTGTGGTGTTTTGAAATTCTGTCAAAATGTTGAACAATACGAGAAGAGAGAGAGGACTTCTGAGCAAAAATCAATAGCCGAGTCTTTTGAACTGTCCATGTACAAAGTTCTAATGAAAATGTCCTTGAGGGAAGTTTTAATAGTGGACTTTGAGCCCAGCTCCTCCACCGCCCTGATAGCTTTGTACAGCATTTGAAGTTTTCAAAGGTAGCAATCCACTAAAGTTTGGCTCCCACAGCCGAGGCTGGAGAAGCCACCGAGGGATCTCAGGAACAGCAGCTCTGCCACTGAGCACTGCACAGAATTCTGTACATGTTATTTGCACTGTGTCAGGTTTTAGCCAGAGGGTACAATTTACTTCAAGGGAGTTTGTAAGTCTTTAAATAGCACCTCTCCATGTACAAACTAATAACTGATCAGATGCTCAGTGCACTACAAAAAGTGCTCTGCTCCGACTAAAGGGATTTTACTTAATATACTGCAAATAGAAGGAAGTTTTAAATAAATACAATTTATAAAATGTTAAATAAGGTTTGGATATAATATCCCATTAACTGGGATTACATTTCTTTGTATCTGTGTGAGCCTGATAAAAAATGCACAACATTCAGTACTGCATCAAGGTCATTCTGGGAGAACTGCCACACACATTAAACTGAGGTTAAAATGGTTGGTAAGTGAGGGTTATACAGTAATTGCACTGCTGCTCCCCTAAAACACAAAATGCATACATTTACTGTCCCTTTGGAGCATTTTCCCCCCCCGTGCCATTGAGAATTCATATGTATTCGCTCTCAATTATAGTTAGTGTTATTAGAATAAAATCTTTTGGTATTAACATATAAGGCATCTGGCACAAGCACAGGAAATGTTTCAATTATCTGAAGATGTTAATTAAAAACACCTCAAAATGATAATGCCTTTTTCATTATATGATGTTTTTTCTATATAGCCTATATATCATAATAAAGACATATCACAAAGTCAGTGTAGAGTTTCCCACAGAGACAGGGAAACAGCATTTTAAAATTTCTTTTGCTTAATAAAAGGGAAGCCTTCGTTGCTTTAATTTTACAGCAGTCTACAGTGTTTTAAAAAAGTGGTTCTCACATCTTTCTAGCACCCAGTGTAATTCAGCAGAGTTCTCCCTGCAGTTCAGCTGACATTCTGCTAACCTGCAGCCTGTGCTGCTGCCCACGAAACCAGAGCCACGACCCAAAGAGCTGCTGCTGGTCAAGGTGAAGAGCCCAGCTGTCCTGCCCTGGTCAGCTGGAAACTCAAAGAGATCACTCAAGGTTTCTGATCACCTGGGCATCTTCAATAGGCACAACTCCACCAGGAACCACCCAGGTTTCCCTTAAGTCTGTCTATAGTAACACAACTCAACACTTAAAACCACAAAGATTCAGCTGTGTAGTCCGAAGTACTTTGTTTTCCCTGTTTGTGTGCAGAGACTGATTTGAGATCTACCAAGTAACTGGGATTTTGCTGTACAAAGACTTTTCCACCAGACTTTTCCAGATTGTTTCATATTTTCAGGTGTTAATTTTGGCAATACAAAGACTGATAAAGATACCATACACATTCTCGGCCTTCAAAACAAAGAGAGTACTGTAGCAATAAAATATTTTTCTATTAAATTTATATGATGGCATTAGTACCAAACAGGGACTCTCAAGGCCAGTCCAGTAGATAGAATCAGGACTAAGGAATATGTTAATAACTACAAAGAAGCATATCAAGAGTTAGTGAAATAAATCATTGTATGTAATTTTGAATGGTTTAATTTATGGAAAGCATGTCTATAAATACTACGAAGGTGAGGAGATATGAGAGTTCACACCCATCTTATTTTGTGTAATTGAAAAATATCATCATGAAATCACACACTGCTTAAAAGTTTCAAGACCACAATTTAATGGACGTGCTCATCCCTAGCCTGTGAATAATTCCTGAATGAACATGAACTGAGTGCTTAGAGAACTCTCAAATACCGTGACTTTCACTCTGGAGTTCTGTTAATGACTTTTTTTTTCACTCCATAATGGAGAGGAAGCATAATTCACTGAGCTATTTCGCCTTCTATAAAGCACTTGACTCAATTCTATATCTGACTGAACAGAAAGATGCCAAAGAATTAATCACCACCTGCCTCCCAGTTGAAACTATAAAGGCCAGTCTCCCTTGTTGTGAGGATTCACTTAGCCCTAATTGAAGCAGCACTTAAATATCACAATAGAACAATTCAGTCTAAGAATTCTCTCCCATTCCCATCCTCCTTCTGCCACCCTTCCTCCCCATTAAACTGTTTTCTGCTTCCAATTCAAACAAAACCATGAAGCCTGTAATGGATTTTCATTGCTGTAGGAATATATATGGGTGGAATGCAACTGGTGGAGGGGAGTTGGAAAGAAAATGAGATTTTTGTCATTTTTTTTCACTGTGTAAATCTGCTTTTGAAACAAAATGTATATGCATTAATTATTAGTTATTAATATGAAACAATTAAAAATAGCTATTTTTTCATAATATTTCTGAAACTAGAATAATATGTTGAACTACTGACTTTGAAATAACAGCTGAGGACCACTAAAGAATTACAGTATCACATAGAACAAGTGTAGGCTCAGAATATTTTAAGCAGAAAACAAAATACCATAGATTACAGAAGATGAGTGAGATTTCATCTGACATGTATTCATTTGAGCTGACCAGATAACTGACTTACTAAGGAAGAAAGGACTGGTTATGGTTCAGTTCCACAAAGTCATGTGTAAGTGTCTAATTGGAACAAAACATCCAAACAGCTGAATGGATGTATAACGTTCATCTTGTGTACATATTTAAACTTCTCATATGAAATATTTCAGAACTAAACTCTGGAGTGCAGTACACAAAACACTGAGATTATTTCAACTGAATCCTGTAGCCCAAAATACTACATGTAAGCAGAATTTCTTGAGTTTTTTTTAATTTTCTGAAAAAAACTCCCATAAACTGTTCTACCATCATTATATGAGCAAGGAAACAAAAGTCTCTACTATATTTGCAATAAAAGCTTGGCAAGGGATAAGAAAATAAGGAAAGAGAAGAAAGGAGGGGAAAGTAAATACTGCTCTGCACAACTTGATCCCAGCCCCAACTAAAATGATACTAGCTGTGTTAGTGACATTGCAATTAATTTAATGGCTAATTATGTGCATCATGTGTTTGTACAGAACTAGAAAATCTACAATCTAATTTAACAAAATCCTACAATGTAAGAGAATAAAATTTTCTTTCAACGTACATACTATACCAGGGAAAATGAAGAGTCGGGTGTCATATGGAATTTCAGCCTCTGTCTATCCTCTCCATTAATAAAATGAGGATCTTATTCTTTCATAAAGATGTCATAAAGAGTGATTAACATTTATGAATTGTTCAGATAGAAAAGGATTAATTAAATAGGGAAGTACATACAAAAGGAAATTCCCTTTTAAGAGAGAGTCGTGTGATGGTGAATCACCCACTGAACAATGACTTTTGTACATTTAGGAAGACAGCAGTTAGTACAAGTAATTCAATATATTATTGCAATGCAATGCAAAAGCTAAAATGAGTTAAGATTTTTAATAAAAATTAAATCTGTTCTTTTCCGGTTTCTTTTAGAACTGTCGGATTTTCTCCGAGAATATTTTTTTTTCCAAAATACCTAATAGTTGTCAACTACTCTTTGTAAAAAATGTTTTGTAATGAAAGCTCTTTCACAATCAGAACACAATCAATCTTAACAAACCACTAAAAGATGTGCTTTTATGTAGAGTTTTCAGTCTCATCATACAGGAGTAGCTAAATTTTCACAACTGGTCCTTCCCAGAATTTGAACTGATCTACACCAAGAAGACTGTGACACACAGATTCTGTTCATGCACAACAAAATTATGGCAATTTAAGCAGGTTCAGATATGTAGGAAGTGATCTAGTTTGAAGAAGTGGCCAGCACCTAGACTGTCCCAGACAGGGAAGCTCTGCATGTCAGTGAACACTTGTTTCAACAAGTTATAATGACCTTTTCCTACTAAAAAGTCAATTAATTGGCACAGATTAAAAGTGTCCAAATTAGAGAGACAAAAGTTCATGGAATCTTTCAAGTGAGGAGCTTCAAAACATTAAAAAAGTCTAAAGAAGAAAATAATACCCTGATTTTCTTTCAATTTGTGTAGATTTTTAGTTTCTCCCTAAACTAGATAGATACCTAGAAGCACAAACAGAAAATGAGGTTTTGATAGCCATTAGTGAAATCTGTACCTAATGACAACTGCTGGATTGCATGATTCCTCTCACAACTAAATTTTAAAATTTGGACAGATTTCCCATTAACTCTTACTGCACTTAAGAGATTGTTTCAACATCCAAGGGAGGCAAAACGATTCTTTTTTTAATGCATACTACACTGACTTCCCTGATCTCAGCAGACTGAATTGTATTTTTGTAAGGCTCTTCAACAGGCAGCCAAATAAATAGCTTTTTCCCTGCTGCATGGTTTGCTGTTTGCTTAAGCAAAAATCCAATTTCTGGAGAAGACTCCACAAGGGCTAAATTCCCTGCCATTTACAAGTGTCCCATTAGAGTAGCTTTCTATATGGAAATAACATTCCAAGAGAAGGAGAGAAAGAGTAGGTCTGAGGTCCACTGTTCCTGATGTGCTTTATTATTTCTTTTTCATTTGAAGAGCAGAGCTCTGCTCCCATGAGAAAGAGAGTGTAATATCTGAATACAAATGTCTAAAGAAAATGGAGCTTCTTTAAAAGTAAAATCCTCTTTCTGGCTTTTTTTTATTGTTTCCCCCCCCGCCCCCCGTTATGCATCAAGGACAAGGGGAGACCTGACAGCCTCAGACTCAAGCTGTCTTTCCTTGAAAGGTTTTTAATTAGAAATTCAAAGGATAAACTCCTACTGGGGCAGGATATATTAGAAATGTTGGGATTTGGGCTTGATTACTGTTTTCTTTAGCAGAAGTTTTCATTTTAAAACAACTGCAATTCGAAGGATGAGGTGAATGAGACCCTGTGCATACCGTGGCAGCAGGAATCATCAGTTACAAGTCTTATCACATCTCAAAGGGGGGAAAAGGTAAAGTGAAAGTTTTTAATGAAAGTTCACTAAGGTGCATTTAATTTAGATCTCATAGGACAGACATTCCAAACCTGCAGGATTAGAATTGATCATTGAAAGAATGTTTACCAAAATTTAACAGCCACCTAATGAACTCTGACATTCATCTACTTCATAAGCACAAAGCTGTTGATATTATATAAAATATAAATCATAAATATTATTTTCCCTTTCACCAGTGAGCTTCCTGTGGAGAATCCCATGTAATTTTCTACCTACAAACAGAGTATGAACATAATAAGATCAAATCATGATATCACCATGTTGGCCCATTTTAAGTTATTATTTCTGAACAGCAAAGAACATAATCTTTTACATCTTTTGGTATTATTTTCAGTCCTGGAAAGGTTCTCATAAATCTACCCCTTCTTGATCCTGGTCAGTTCAGCTGGTGCCACTTACTCCTGTAAAACTCTTGAGGCCAGCACTCTATGGGACATTTTTATACAACTTTGTGAAAGCTAATGCCAGTGCCTAGTGCAGCTGACACAATTATCTGCCCACGGGAACAAGAAAATAAAAAATAATTAAAAACCTCCCCCCAGATAACCCAAACAAACCCCAAACCCCCACAAAAACCTGATACACAATCATAGATATTAGCGATTTCTGAATAATTCCATGCATAGCCTCTTGGTCAAGTGTCACGAATTAAGAAGACTTTTTAGATATCAACTTTTAAAAAGAGTGTCCTAACTACATATATGTATGACTAATGACACCACATGGTGAACTTGGTTAACATTATCAGAAGATGAATTCAGCATGTCTGCCAAAAACGTGCTGTTTGGGTTTGGGTTTTATTTTAACAATCTTTCCTTGGCTGATTAATAAAGAACTTTTGAAACAATTTAATCTCTCCAGGGATGCGAATGTTAGTTTATATTTTTCAAGGCTGATTACTGAAGAAGTCCTAAAGTAGTTTAATCTGTTCAGGGGTGTTAAGCAAATATGTCAACATTCATTTTACATTTGTGTCTACCACAGCTAAATGAGAAGAATGCTGGAAATAGATTGGAGTGCTCTGTTTGCTCAAGGAAAAAAAAAGTCAATATGCTTCATATTTTATAGAAGAGGCAAACTCCTTTCTAAGATGAATGCTTTTCAGATTGAAGTTTTCAGTAGCTTTACTGTTCAGATTATGGTCTGGCATTCTGCCATATAATGATATATAACCTTATAGCTCACTATTATGCAAATAACAATTTGGCTAGGAGAGCTGAGTGCTTAGATTTCCTCTAAGGACTATCATATATTTCAAACTTCTTACAACAAATTATATTTGACATTTAATTTGAACTCAATTTATGTAGAAAAATAATTTTAAAAACCCTCTTGTGTAAATTTCTAATAAGAAATGTGTTACACTTTAATTTTTCATCTTTTTTTGTATGTAGATATATATGTGCACAGGAGGTTTAATCTGCACAGGCAGAGAATACATCATTATATAGTAAGCCATATGTGGAAGGGTATCCTAAATAAGGATTGCTTTGTACAAAGCAAAATATATATGGGAAACAACAGCAAAAATGTTAAAATTCATACATGCATCGCCTACTAATTAATTCTTACAAAATAAAACTGACAAGTACATATGCATTCAACCATGTTGTACAGGGAATTTATAGTGGAGGATGGTGTACGAACATAATGAAGTTCAGAAACTGGTAATTAATATGGGAAAGGTCAGTTCTAACCTGCAGCTCTTCCTTTCAGCTCCCTTAAATTTACCTGGTGGGATCAGTACCACACTTATGGTAGAGATCATTCCATGTTCATTCCAGCCCTACCAAGGCCAAGACTGAATTTGGCACAGTTTTTTTCCATACCAATGGCTCAGGCTCTCCATGCAGGAGCTGGTCTGACTCTACATGTAAATATTTACAGCCTGCAAATTCACAAACACTAAACCTGTCCTACTCTTTTTCTATCACTGTGTGTTCAGATAACATAAAGGATTAGATTACTTACTCAGAAGTCTTTATTTCTATTCTTCTGTAGTTTTGCCTCATCTTTGTTCTATTATCTTACTTAAACATTTGTTAAGAGCTTTTGTTACCTTGAATGAGTACAGTCAAATGTCCATCATATCATGTCACAATCTCTGAGGTTCCAGGATATTTGACACTGTCTTTAATTAAGTTTATATTAACAAACCTATAGAAGGAAATAATAGAGGGAACAGAATCCCAATGTCACCTAAAAAGTGAGTGCATGTTTTCTCAAAAGTGGAATGTGCCTGAAGTCTTCATGAATCTCACAGCAGATCTGACATCGAGAAAAGTGCAAAAAACCCCCAACCCCCAAACCACACAAACTGTGTAACAGAAGTTTCTTGTAGTTCCACGCCTCTGACATGTCAAAATTAGTCACATATTAATAATCTTCATACCTTTGGAGCTGATGGGTGTATCTTTAACAACTATTAGAGAAGTTCTCACAAACATTAACTCAAAATACTCTGTTGGATGATAATCCCATCATTAGAACTAAGCAAATAACTCACAGTGAATAATTTCCTCAATAATTTTTCCTCTCGTTCTACTCACACAATATCTGTGAGGAGAATGCAGCTTGCCTGAGCTGAATTGCCTTTCACTTTTCTTCAGTTTATTTTGGGAAAGACTTTGGAATATTTCAACTACTGTTATTTTATTTATTTGGATAGTTATTTAAATTTGAATATTGACTTGTGACAGTATTCTACTGGATACATTCAGCTACTGAATCAGCATAAGACAGAGACAAGACCTTGTGAATACAGTCATTTAAAAATTTCTACTCTGAGTAAAGTCTCTCCCACCCAGCACATCCTCTCTAGCAGAGGAAGGTAAGGGAAACATCAAATTCATCTTTCTTATTGTCTCTTGCTTATTCATGCTGTTTCTTTTCTCCTGAATATATGAAAAAAGCTCAATACTGTGGGAGTCTTCTGCTGGGGAAACAGAGTCATACAGACAGAAACAACCCTAAATCAGAAACAACAGCTAAACAAGTGGTAGTAACATGGTCTGAGAAGGAAGGATGCTTATAAGAAAAATTTCTATATAAAAATTGAAACAAATTCAAAGCAATTTATCAGCAAATGCTTTGAAATTAGTTCATACAAAGTGCTGCTGCTGCTGTAACCTATGGGGTTCTGCACAGAAACCAGACACCGTGCTTTTAATTACTCAGTATTAACTGTAAACTCAGATTCAAATGATGAATTATGTTAAGCATGCAGTCAGCAAAAATATTCCTAAGAAGTCTAATTTAAGCAGTTAAGGACATTAGTTAAAAATTCTGCAAAGTTGTGCACAAAGTAGTAATGGAATATCAAATTTTCATGCAAGAATCCATTCTAGAGAATGTTTTTTGTGCACATATCTCTTTGTTGCAAGTCAAAAAAAAAACCCATGAAAAGATAAAAATCCTGACACATCTAACATATACAAACTCAAGATCAAAGTTCCAGTTTAAATAAATCATAAATCCTTAGTATTTCTATTTGTATTGTCTTCCATGATGAAAGTTTGCTTACCAAAACAGCCAGCAATTTTAACAGATCACTAATTAATAAGAAAATATCTTGCAGTGATCTTGCTTTATTAAATATGTGACGTTGTTGGGAATATAATAAGAAAGTGATCTTGAACTAACCAGATGCTCTGACTCCAATTACACAAATCATAAAATACAGACCTTGCTTATGCCTAAGGAGAGTATCTGGGATAAAACTGCATACTTCACATTTGGGAATCAACTTTAAAACTTTAAAACATACAGAACTAAAAGGATTAGGTTCTTCTAATCTAAAAATGTGCAATATTTATGGCAGTAATCACAGTATTACAATTTAGTAGTCATAGGCTTTTTTTGATATGCAAATTATTTAGAAAGAACATTGCCAAAATCAGGCAGTTGACAACTTTGTCCATTACTTTGCAATATGATTTCAATGTCTGTGTTAGTTAAGCATAGTCTGGATCAAAAATGTCAATCTAGTCTAGTGACTCACTTGGTATAATAAGATACTAATGTTTTAATGTGATTACATCAGAACTGATGCTAAGCCTATCCACAGCATATTTTCTAATCCTAGAACCACAACAGGATTTGACAAATTTAATTTTCCCTACAAATGATCTAAATCTATCCATTACATTATTTCAAAACCCTGAGACCACGATGTGCTGTATATCCATGTTTGTAACAGAGCAAACCAAAGACTGCAAGCTGGATGACACTGAACTGAGCCTAAAATATTTATCAGTAAGGTAGTCCAAGGATGGAGAAAAGTTACTTTTATTTTTTTTTTGTGAAGTTTTTGCTCGTTTCCAGGCAAGGGTTTTGAAAACTCGGAGATGTCAACCAGTTCTATAAATGTGCAGAACAGGCGATTGTGATTTCATGGAATCACACACCTTCTCTCCTGTTCTTACATTATACTGGCTCTCATGGTGAAGATGTGGAAATATTTCTAGATAAAGATACAGATAGCAAGGGACTTGATCTCTGAATACAGCAACATTGTCATTTCAACTTTTATCACTGAACACCTTTATTTATTCCATCCTAAACAGTAAAAGCCATAAGTCATGCTACTCTGTGAACCTCACAAATATGAGGGTGCTTTCAAAATGTTGTGCAAAGTTTTACCTCTACATAAATAAGAAGAACAACACAGCAAGTCTTAGACATTCTCCTTTCTGAGATACATTCATACCCTCAATATTGTTCCACTGAGGCAGCAGAGGAATCAACCTCAAAAAGACAAGTGACTCACCTTCTGATTATGTTACACAGCCCAACAGCTGCTGCTACCATAGCAAACTTAAGAGCCAGTGTCACATTTCTGAGAGCTGCTAATACAACAGGGCTAATTGGCAATTTGGTCAAGCACTAAATAAAAATAAACAAGCAAACAAACACACTCCTTCAATACGGTGATGTGTGGTTATATATTAAAAAAGGGGGAGTGAACCGTTTACCTTCTGGGCATGAGGTTTATCCTAAGACACTTAAAGGAATCCATTAAATCCATTTACTAACCCTTCAGTATCACCATAATGTGCTTCTCTGGGAAAAGAGAAGCAGTCTCACAGCAGAGTGCCTGGAAGGATATCTGCTGTGCTTTGTCAGACTGAGCCTCAACACAAGGAGTTAATGTTATTATCACCATACGTGTCTTTTTCAGCAGCTGTATAACAAGGAATTACTTTTTTCCTCCTAAATTTTTTTCTACTTCTCTTTCCTTTTTCCCCAGCTCTTCAGACCAAATCTGTATAATTGTAGAAAGAAAAATATCCACAGTGGCTTCAACTACTTATAGTGTTGCAATATGCTCAATTAAGTTTCTCTTCTTTTGGTTTTATTATTACGTGGAGATGTACACCATTCATTCCTGCTACAGAAATGCTTTTAGGAAACATACCAAGACAGTAATAACATCCCTCTTTTACTAAATCACTTGTCACTAATCTCTACATGATCTTATAGCCCATAAAGAATACTGATTATGAGACTCACCTCTCTCATCCCAAGCAACAGTGCCCCAGACCAAGAAAGACAGTTGGCAGAACAACCTCAAAAAAAAATCCAGAAGAACCTAAAATAAAAAATAAATAAGTAAATAAGTAAAAGAGAGAAAACCCCCAACCTAACAATGCAGCACCATTTATATTTTCATGGGGATACAAAATGGACAGGCACTTATAAGGGGTCAAAAACTCCCTAAGAATTTTTGAAATTTAAATGGGCTCTGGTGCTAACTTCCCAGAATTCAGACAAGCTAACTGGCATTTTAACTATTTTACAAGGCATTTCTGTGCAAGAATGAACCATGTGGAAATATCCATCATCTCTGATCCCTGGAAAGATTTCTTCAGTCTGATAGTGCTCTTTGCAATGAGAACAACAGACATTTTGGAAATAGAGAAGTCACACAAAGTTGCAGAGCTCAGAAGGAAAGAGGAACAGATGGTTTCACTAATGAGTTTTCTAAAACACACACCCTGTCCTTGGTGGACATGGTGCAGGAGCTAAAATGTTCCAGTGATTATTTTCTTAAATAACTAGACCTTTTCTAAACAGATTTACATAGTCAAGTTGTGTTAAATTCTAAAAATCAATATACAAAGTTCTGGTTTGTTTTGTGTTGGATTTTTTTTTTCCCTTCATGCCATGACAATCTCAAGAAAACCACAGGACCGAATTTTCACACTGTTAACAGACCTTCCATAATAATTTATGAAGACCTACTGAACTCATTGATGTTAGGCATCAGCAACTAGTTATGATTATTGTCAATAAAGGCAACTTCAACTTTTGGGAGGTGTATTTTTGTTTTTATTTAATGCATACTGAAAGTAATGCATTCTTGTAAGAAATGGAACCTGCTGCTGTGGTAAATGAGTGCCATGATATGCACTTGGTGACTTGTAGAAAATAATTAATTCTATAGGATTTAACTTCACAAAAACAAATTAGTACCAATTTACTCTTACCTTAAATTATTAAACAGTATTTTTAATTTGCCATTATAATGAACAAATAATGAAAGTAATGGAAAACTTTGGAATTAATTATCTGATTTTTTTAAGGAGAGCTCTTGAAATTTCCTTTCTTCATTTATACGCATTTTAACGTTTGTTGTGTCTCTTTTTTCACGGTACAATATCACTATGTGCATTTCTAGGAAAAAAAGCAAAACTGCCCCAAAAATTAAAACATCGTTGAGCATGCAATCACTGTATCTTTCAGTAGATACAGCTGTTTGGAGACAGGTTATTAGTTTTAACCTTTTACTGTAGACTCTTATTATCATATTCTTGCTCAAAGTATGATACTATTCTTTACTGTCTCAATTTAAAAAATATATTGTATAAACAAACGCAAGAAGACATTGCCACTATTTAGTAACCACTTCTTACATTGCTTTAGAGATTACCATAGTGCCTCTGAGGTGGAGTAATGACATTCACACCACTACAAATGGATCAATGACCATTATGGGAGTGAATTTAGAGCTGCTCTAACTCACGTGTCGGTGAAGCCAAGGACTGCTGTTGGGAGCAGATCCTTCCAATGTGGAAACACTCGGCCCACCTGTGTTATCTGAGAGAGGCCATTCAGCAATGTCATTGCTCTGAATTCTCCAGGACACTTCCCTACTCACAGGATGTTTTTGCATTGCTACATCAAGTTAAAGAGGATGCTTTTTGCCCAAGAAATTTTAACATTGGTAAAGCTTGACATGTTTCTCAGGAGTTCACTGTAGCAACTGAGTTACAACCTATATTATTTCATAACTGAACTTTACTATTCAGATGCACATTTTAGTAAATGTTCACTGTAACAAATGGAGAGAAATATCTGCATCCCTATGTTCAAGTGACACATTCCATGCCTCCCTGTTTAACTGAGCCTCTGTGCTGTGTGACGGATGCTTTTGCCTTTCAATACACTCCCGAAATCTTAAAGGCCTCCAATGGATAAACAGTAAATGAATTGTAGTAAAGGATGAATGTGAGAAGTTTTACAAATTGCTAAATCCATTCCCCTGAGTGAGGCATATGGATATCCTTGGATGAATTTGGGGGCTATTTATTGATCTGGGGAACTGCATGAAAATAGTGAAGGAAAAATGATGCTTTTCTGACTTTGTTGTGTTTTCCTTAACAACACAGTAAAGTTGAGCTATTTACATCAACTATTAAAAAATATCTTCATAGAGAGCACGCTGTAGCATCTCATTGCTTTATGAAGTAGATTTTGATAATATCATAATGAAAAATGAAATTTCTTACATTTTTGTTTTTAGCGACAAGTCCCACCAGACTAAAAGAAACTACAGTTCACACTAATGATACTCCAGAAACAGTATAAAGTTATTGTGCTGGTTTTGGCTGGGGTAGAGTTAATTTTCTTCACAGTAGCTGTGCTTTGGATTTGTGCTGGAAGTGGTTTGATAACACAGGGATGCTTCAGTTGTTGCTGAGCGGTGCTTGCACAGAGTCGAGGTCTTTCCTGGACCTCATCCCACCCCAGCAGTGAGGAGGCTGGGGGTGCACAAGGAGCTGGGAGGAGACACAGCCAGGACAGCTGACCCCCATGGACCACAGGGATATCTCACATGTGTGGAATCATGCTCAGAATATAAACTATGGAACAGAGAAAGGAAACTGGAGGGGACTGGGTAGGGGATATTCTAAATTATGGTGTTTACCTCCCCAAGTAACTCTTGCACGTGATGAAGCCCTGCTTTCCTGGGAATAGCTGACCACCTGCCTGCCCACAGGAATTGGTGAATTAATTCCTTGTTTTGCTTTGCTTGCATGTGGTTTTTGCTTTATCTGTTGAATTGCCTATATCTCAACCCACAAGTGTTCCACTTTTATCCTTCTGTTTCTCCACCCAGGGGAAGGTGCTCAAACAGCTCTGTGTGGCTGAGTTGCTGGCTGGGGTTAAACCACAACAGTTACTTATGCTTGCTATTAGTGCTACCCCAAAAATTTTAAATCATAGTGACTTCTTTTTCTTAAGTTGAACAAATTCTAGGACAGGGAGAGAAGTTGTGAAGATCAAATGCCACATTGCACTAACCAAGGAAATGATAAATGTAATCTCAATGGATATTGCAGTTGGATAGACAGAGAGATGTATCTGGTAGACTGTAGCTGAAAGATACTCAGAAATAAATGAACAGAAAACTGAAACTCTGAACAAGTGTAAACTGTCCAAGCCAAGACAAAAAGTCATTTGGTTTAACAACTCATACATTCTAATACCACTATTTAAACATTCCCATGGAAAAAAAAAAATAGAGAGTCACCATTATTTGCTCTCTAAAAATAAAGTGATGAAAATTTAAATAGTTAAGTAATACCTGCTCTGGTCATAGCCCTTCCAGTTCACAGCTATTGCTAATAAAACTGTGCCTCTCCTCTAGCATCACTGGTAGTATATTAATATTTATAGCTTACTAAGCAGCATAAAGCTAACAACTGCTTACAGTGCAGGAGACACAGAAAATGCAGTGAAAGAAATCTAGTTTTCCTGAACAATAGTTCATATATAAAAACACATTTTCAAGTAAGACTGTTCAAGCTGGATGGAAACATATTCATTTTAAAAGTCTGCATAATATTTGGGAGGATTCATTAATTTATTTCCTTTCAGCTTTGAAGGCAGCAGATCCTTCCAACTTTTCCTAAGGGAGTGAAGCAGTACCCACAGCAGAGGCAGACAAATTTATAAATTGCTCAACCTACTTGGACATACACAAATTCATGGGATCATGCGAGATGTATGTGAGGGTGCTGAAGGATGTGTCCTGATGTCACTGCAAGATTGTTCTCTGTCACCTTTGAAAGGTCATGGCAATCAGTAAAAGTTCCTGAAAGGTTTCTGATGACTGGAAAGCAGAGGCCAGAAAGGCAGATCCCAGCAAGCACAGACCTCTCAGCCTCTTCTCTGGAGTAAATTATTTGTTTTTACCATGAGGATGGTAAAATATGCCCAAAGAGGTTACAGAACATTGTTGAACATGTTCAAGACTCAACTGCACAAGCCCTGAGCATCCTGATCCAGACAGAACTAATGTGACAAAGGGGTTAAACTAGTTGAAGTCCAGAGGTCCTACTCAAACTAAATTGTTGTATGATTCTGCAGGGGCAAAGGATCTTAACAAAAAGAGAAAAAAACCCCAAACATTGAAAGAATCCATGCTACTGATCCATCATTTGGCTTCTTTTGTTTGTTTTTCTTTTCCTCCAAGTCAGTATTATACTAAACACTAATCTGAGCCTTTATTATTACATAAAACATTCCTTTTTTCAAATGTAATGAAAAGCTCATTATGACTTTCCAGCTACCAGTGCAAACAGTGTACGTAGCCAAATGGTAATTGTATCGGTCTCCCTTCTATTCCAATACTGCTCTGAAACTTGTGTCCCTCAAATGAATAATTACCTACAAAATAATTAAATGTTGCTGATATGGTCTACTCATCCCACTTGTACATAGAAACAGCAAAGTCTGTCTTCCCTGAAATCTATCTCCGTCATGTTGGATAAGCTTGCTGCCCATCACACGGCTGGCATCGATCCCTACTCAATTACAGATGAACATAGCACCATATTAAAAGACAAATAAGGTTTAATTTTAATCACAGACAGCCTGTAAGTCCATGTTCCATTATAGATTAAAAGAACCAATTATTTTTAAAAGTAAAGATTTAATGAAAGGCCTTACTAATATACAGACACATTGCTCCCTCTGCATTCTAAGGCAGACTCTGCAGTACTGGTTGAAATTGCTGCAAGCAATCTGGGCAAGGCATGGGGATGCATCTTGGAGAAGAATGTTTTTCCTTCAGATCACAAACACACTTTCTCAACAGGGTTTCTTTTGAAAGACTTTCTCTTTCAAAAGAGTAAAATCACAGACCATTTATAGACAACAAATTAACTCCGTGGCCAGAGTTTTATTGTTACTAAGGCAGAGTAAATGCAAAATAATTGCACTGAAGCAGACAGAAATTCCACATTAACGACACCGAGTGCTGCTGAAATCACTTTATCCCAGATTCAGAAAGGTTGTTAGGAGCCTAATTCTCGTTTGAATTCAATGGGAGTTAGGCACCTACACATCTCTGAATCTAGACATTATAGTCTTCCATCTGTAACAACAGGAGTTGGCTTGCATAATTAACTCCAGAATCTAGGGCATCAGAATTCTTTTTTCTTACTATTCATTCTTTCCTATAAGTTTCCAGTTTTCCTCATTTATTGAGGTAGTATAATGTTAGTGAGACTGTGAAACAATAAAAATGTGGCTCTGTAATGTTGTTATTAGCTCAGAGAACGTGAAGATAAAAACGTGTATGTTTAGAGAGACATCTACTCACTGGGTAATCAGACAATGCTGCGAATGCAATTCCACTTGTACAGAGAAAGCACGAGAGGTTACATATATATAGAAAGTTAATATCTCAATTTTTAAAGCTATTTTTATATAATGCCATTCTTCTGTGTAGGAATTTTACATATACTGTTCAACTAGAAATGCTTTAGTACATGGCAAAGTCTCTCCTTCATTTTCAAAATTTAAACGTACCTCCTTTAGAAAGGTTAAAATTAAAGCACTATTTACCAACAGACGTTGTTATATCAATCTTAAAACTCCCATTCACAGTTAAAAAAAATAAAGCAAAACAAAACAGGATTTCCTTGTCCATAAAGAACCTGTATTTTATCTGCCCCACTAAGCTTTGAGGAAAAAAGAAAACACTAGTTAGGTCTGTAGAATGAGGATCTCAGAAAAGAAATGCAGGTATTTCTGAAACATTTTAAGGATCTCATATCAAAAGGTCACTTAGAATACTTCTGATGATGAACAAAAGAGTTGGGAAACCTTCTCATCTACTTATACTCAGCCCTTTCTGTTTTTATCTTGCTAAATTCCTTTTGTTTTTGTCCTCACTGATCCCTGAAGGAAAAAGAAATCTCCAGCTTCTCTGCACTTGTTAGATATTCACAAAGAGAATATGGGAAACCAGCAAGCCAGTGCTATGATGGAAAACAGCAACTCATAATGCAGGTGCAATGCAAAGATTCAGCTTCAGAAAAAAGCAAGTGTGTTTGTTTTCCAGCTGGGATCGTGCTCACTTTTCATACACACAATTAACAGAAACCAGTAAGTGAATCTACCAGGCCTAGGGGTAACCAGGATTGTGCAGAACCAAATCCTTACTGGAATCCTATTTCTTTTCATTTTAAAATAATCCTTTAAATATAACAATTTTTAGTTTCTGGGTATACCACCATATTCTTCCAGCACATTCTGTGGCATATCTTAAAAGACACATGAAATCAAGACTTTGTTAAATCCCTGCAAGGAAAAACTGTGAAAATAAGATAAAAAAAGATACACACAGAAACTCCTGTCTTAGCATATCTTTCATTAGCAATATGTGGATATAAGAAGTAACAGGTTTCACTCAAATATTTAGAATATGCAAAGGTACAGATCATTCTCTAGCTGATCTAATATCAGTTCAAGTAAAGACCTGGATTACTGGTCCAACTATGATTTTAAGATCAACACAATTATTTTACTGTATCAACATAAAACATATTGTACATTAAATTTAATATCACCGAATTTTGGAAACTTTCTAATTTATTCTTATCTGTTCTAAGTCAGTGACTTTATTAAAGAAGAAATACATTTATACACAAGAAAAATTAGGGAATATATATAGTGCTTTCAAAAGCCACTTTATGTACTTGCTATGCATTCAAAAGTGGAGGCTTGTGTACTGAAAATGTCACCTGCTATATTCCTAGTCTAAAATAACTTATTGTCATGTTTTATTTTTCAGGTTCAAAGGCCTCATCAATATGTTCTAGCACTGCCATATTGTCTACTAAATCTTCAGATATATTTTGTCTCTGGTTTCTAGATAAACCTATTATAAAATGTACCTTTATAGAGGCAGCTGAGTAACTTTCACATTCTGTGCTGTGTTTAGAGATGATCTGAATTAAGGTATTTTGCAAAAGCATTAGTCCTCCCTCCTAATTTGTGTTTGCAGCAGTGACAAATAGGATTTTCAGTTATTAGCTATCACAAAAACTGATACAGCATTTTCTGCAGAGTAATAGATGTCTTCATTCCCACTGTGACTAATAGCACTGAGACATTTACATGAGATTGCTACTTTCACAGATAGTAATTAGGTGCTTGATTCTGCCATGGCCTTTCAAAAGGTCTCAGATACCTCAAAATCACGTAATGGTACATGCATAGATATTATTTTGGGAAAATTTTACAAGCACAGTACTGTAATATGCTGAGATATTTATACATGAACTTTCCTTTGAACAATACCTCAACATAAAAAACCAGTGCACCTAAAGTCTGAAATACTTAATAAAAAAGGCCAGTTTTTATAAGCATCATTTTGAAATTAACTGAGTAATTTTGGCTGTATAATCATACCCCTGAAGGGATGCAATAAAATATAAATTTAACCAAATACATTTTTAGAACGGGCTTCAAGCTAGTGCACGTACAATTTTGATCCAAATATCTAGTCATGAGTATAATATCAGACCTTTAATTATAATTTCTATTATAATTGTTCTATTGAAGAAAATGTAGCCAGTGCACTTACCTGCAATTATGCACATACAGTCTGTGGAAAGAGTAGATAAAGACCCTCCTGTGAACCACCACTTGCTGAGCTAATTCACCCAACTGGTTTAATTTCGTTTGCCCTCAGTCTGTTGTTGCAGTGATTACATCAGAATGAAAAGACAAGGAAACACCAAAATGAAAAAAAAAAAAAATCCCTAGATTTGTTGTTTCAGTTTTCAATTTGACTTTTATTCTGGAACAATCAGAAAGTTAGGGTGACAGAAAGCAGGTTGTAAGATGAAGTGTTTTGAACACTTTGTGATGATAGGCTTTATGAATATCTTACTGAGTGGCTGAAATGTGTGGCCTCATATAACCCATGACAGTACTCACCCGGTGTTCTGTGACAGGTACCCTGTATTTTACTCCTAATGAATTGTGATTTATAAACCCATGAAGAAAAGTCTTTTTGGGAATATCCAGTGTAATGCTGCTCCTCAAAGTTAAACAGCCCTTTTTAGGCAGCAAAAGGTTTTCCGTGACACTACGATCTGAAGGAATACACAAATGTTTATTTGAAAGATCCATATGCTAATATATATGTTCCAATATTATCATATACATCATCTGCTAATATTTACTGCAACTTTGCATCCACAATGCACCGTGGAGCAGCTCTGTTACCAGCTCTGTGATGTGTGGACTCAACAAGCCCATGTGTCCATCCATAAGAGCTCCTGCTTCTGGGAAGGAACTGATCCTGGAGATCACTCAGTCTCTTATATGGCATGTGTTATGGAATAGCAGGATTACACTTCCACACAGTGCACCATTTAGTAAAAACAGATGCTATAAACACACTAAAGCTATTCCAGAAAGGAGGCCCAGGACTGCCCCCCTCCCATCTAATCCTTAATGTAGGTACTTCTCTAGAAAGTATCGACTCCCTGTCACATTTTATAATTGCTTCATATTGCCCAAATCATCATTTAATAAGTTAGACAACAAACTTCAACCAGTAAATGGTCAAAAAACTCTTCCAGTAAATTCCAAGGTACACAGTGTAATGTGTAGGTATAGTGCCAGTTCTTTTGTACAAGGAATTTTACATGGAGTCTGCTCCTCCCCCAGAATCTCTCTTGACCTTGAAAACTAGAAAGTTGTTAGCTTAGTCCTCTGGGGAAATAGCAGTAATAAATGCTAGGCTATTAAAAAGTACCATAAAATAAATTTCAACCCAAAGCAAACAAACAAAAAACAAACTCAAAGTCAGCAACAAAAAAGGAAGTATTTTCATCACCTAGATAGAGAAATACTGCTATGAAAAGCTTCCCAAAAGGAGACAAAGTACAATTATTAATATGATAAAGAGCTTAAATGATAAAAGACATTTTTAGAAAGTAAGAATAATGTCTACAATCCAATCTAGCACTCTAGTATGTCTGATGCCCAGTGTTAATTATGGCAACAACAGTGCTTGCTCACTGCTGCACTTTCAGCTATCATTTAACTTCAGTGGAATGACCAACACAAAGTTAAATATTACCATGTGTCTTGGAGGCAGCAGGTCTTTCCAGTAAACCCCCCAAAAAACTATTTATTCTATCAATTATCCCCTAAAAGTCCCCTAAAAGAAGGGCTAGGGTGGTGATTAAGCCATGTATTGATAATTTAATTAATTAATTCAGTTGATCAGATACTTAAGCATAAAATAAACTGGAAAAATACAAATACATGGGCCTCTCAGGCAAACCAGTGCTCACTGCAAGGATTTTTTTCCATCATAAGACTTCCTATGCATTACTAATTACATCATGTGCCCGTCTTGCTGCCACTAGACACTCAATTGCTATGGGTTGGTTGCTTTCCTGAGGCTGCTGATATGTTTATAATAAACGTGAACTAACCACAAAGCAATGAGTCCCAACCCCTCGGTGATTTTAGCTTGGTGATTTTTATCTTAGAGAGAAAATGCTAGGGAAAAAAAAAATCAAATACCTTATTTAAAAAAATAACAGAGATGTTCGGCTCACCTCCTGAGAAAAAATGGTTTGCAATTAGAAACCAGCTTGATCACGCAGATGTCTGGCTTACACTCCTTTATATTCTTTATATAGGGATTTAAGAAATACAGTGCCATTTACACAAGTTCATTTAAATGATTTGGGTATGGAAATTTTTGCTTTCTGCATTAATTCAAATATTCCTATATGACTACTTTTGATAATGCCATGAATTACACGTAAATCTTGATCACACAGATTTGAATGTTCAGTGCCAGAATTTAGTCTTGTACTGTCACTGCTCAGGTAACTTCAGCTCTGGAAACAGAGGCAAAAATCCTTGTTCTCTTTCCCAAACACTTTCCAAAGCCAAGGCATACCATTGGAAAGCTACAAAGCAAGAATTCATCTTTCCAGACCTTCTCCAAACACATACAGCACAGTGACTTTAATGAAGATGTGTCTATTGTCATAGAAATATTCAATAGGCTTATCTCTTTATTTATATAATGAACAATATGTACCAGAGCAACAAGATGCTAAGGTAGATTCCTATCAAACGTTTTATCTTTAAAAATTCAGCACATCATTGGTGCAAATCTGCAACAATACTGATACCTATTTTCCAAGTATTTAATGTCTTAAACTGAAATCTAGGGATTATGAGGAGGCTAAATGCCTTAAATCTCAATTTTTCAAGACATGCATCATGAACATCCATCAACACACATTAGCACATTACTTCAGACACGTCCCAAAATGAAGAGCACCAGCTACCGGGATCATCAGAACTCATGGAGTGAAAACAGCTTTATGGAGCTTTATGGACTCATTGAGCATGAATGGCATGGTAATGGTCCCTGGCTGGTTTGGGGTTTTCCAAACACATCATTCTCCTCTCCACTTCAAGAGAGCAAAATGCAACCTCAAGAAATGGAGGACACAAAAAGATTCATTGCACTGCCTTAGAAATGGTATCCCCTGAAGAGTAATAGTATGAGTTAAAAACCACAGGCTGTCAATTATGGGGACAATATCCAGCAGCACATCCACCATTACCCACAAAGAAAACACACAGAAACATGATCTTTAGAGGTTTGGTAGAAAAATACAATGTAGCAGCCCACTAAGAAATGTTAAGCCTCCTTTCTGTGAAAGCAATAGTCGTATTTAAACAAAATCAGACATAAGCAGTAGCTGCAGAGGTGGAGAAAGCTCATCGTTATTAGCATTTCTGAATGTTACCAGAGTTAACAAATTCAAATATTTATGAGGGAGAACATAGGGGGAAAATGTCTGCTGGCGTGCCTTTTATGACACACAGAGAATAGATCCATAGGATACAAGAGAATATTAGAAATTCAAGGACTGTCAGCACCTGACAATAACATAAACAAGGGTGTACAAGAAAGAAGTCAAATCAGTACTACATAATAAACATATTTACCTCTCCCGGGCTTAGAGTTATTTTTCTATTGAAAGAGTGGAAAATAACTGAATTCCTGAGATAAGCTGGAAGGTTTGGTCATTTTTGCTGCAAAATTTGTAAACTCAAAGTACTTCACACACACTCCCACCTTTCTTGATTATTTTTTTGCTGTTCCTGCTTTTGTTTGTTGTTGATAAAAGAAAAGGCTAGCAGTTTATCTACAGCAAGGATTTACAGCTGTAGCAACACTTCTAGGTCACCAGGCTGACAGCTAGCCAGGCTGACACAGTAAACTTGTGAATGCCAAAGGCATGGAATCCAGAAATTCCCCAGTTTAAAATAAAAGTAATAATAAAAAAATAGTAAAAGGAAACAAAAGGGGGAAAAAATAAGGGAGTGGGCAAAATTATCATGACAATTCCTTTAGCTACCAGACTATAAATTTTGCAGGAGTAGGAGCTCCACCCTCTTTTGAAACTTTCACAATACACTGAAAATTTATGAAGATTTACTGGGAGAGAGAGAGAGAGGGAAGCTGACAGAATGCAAAAATAGCTTTTCAGTTTCTAATGCCTTCACTTGGGAAGCCTGACAGGCTGTGGTCCATATTCAAGGTTTGGATAGCCAATACAGATTTTGAAAAGAGAGAGCAACCCCCTGTCTTCTAATTAAAAAGTTATGACTGGATTTAGGAGACAATTCAGATCCCTGGATCCCAAAGCATCATTGCAATCTGGAAGAAGGCCGCTGTGCTTCACCAAGGGGCAGAATAAAAATAAACTCCAGGTCTATTGAATGTATTAAGAGATACTACCAGCAGTATTGAAGATGTTCCGGGGCCAGACATTAAATATATAAATAATGAATACAACGTGGATGAGGTTTCCAGTATCTCAGTCCTTTATTTAGGCAGTTTAGTGTTAATTCATTTATGGGAAATAGAAATTTAATAATGGAGACTTCCTGGTCTAGCCATCAAGGATGAAAGAACTTCTAGAAGCCTAAGTAGCACAGATTCCACCTAGAAATGCACACTTTTAATACTGCAAGTGATTAACCTCTCTAGTCATTTATTGAGTGGCACAGGACACTCACAAACTCCAGACATCCTGCAATTCAGAACTGGATCTTAATCAAAACAAAGCTCTAGATCAAAAAAAGAAAGCTGTGGTTTGCAGGATGACAACTGTTGAAGGATAAATGTGGTCTTTCAGAAATTTTTATTATAAAAATTCAAAATTGATCTACATGGGACACCATTTAAGAAAACAGCAAAGCTAAAACATGTAGATAATCAAGTGAATAAAAATCCATAGTGACTGTACAAATTCAGCTTAAACTTAGTTGGCTAATGACCTTCAGCAGCACTCTGAAATGGTAAGCTGCAAATGAGGCAAACCAATAGGCATGAAAATTCTTAAGAGGTGTTCTGATTTTTTTTTCCCAACTCAGTCCAGTAACAAGGAGGTGATTCAAATTATTCAGCAGATGGTTCAGATGTAAGAACAGCTTGGTAGAAGCAGGACAAGGCTAATTAGAGCATTATGCCTGTGCCTTTTCTTCTTTATTTTCCACATCATTCCCTCTTCCCTTCCATAGAGTGTATCCAGCCTCTTCATTTCCCTCTCGAATATCATCTTCTGTCTCAGCAATGCTCTTCTGCAGCAGCGCAGCACAGAATTGCAGAATAAGCAAGAGATTTGTGCTAAGCAGGGAGCCAGGAGGGAGTGTTTCCCTCTTGGCAGGTGTGCTACTATTTTCAGTTGCTCGCAGGGAAACTGCTCTTTTTCTGTATTCTCAGCTGCTCAAGTTAAAAGCACCTGTAAAATACCCTGTGAATGTTCATGCAGATTGATGGCCGGGTTTCTACAACTGCTACCTAAATTAAAATCATGTGAACACATAAGATTGAAGGCCACGGGTTCCACACCCCTAGTAAATTTAGACTATAGGGAAGCTGAGTACACAGGGCCTTTGATGCCACAATCTACAGAGTGTGTCCATTGGGAAAACCGGGAGCTCGGGGGCAGAGCTGTGTGTGGAGAACTGATAGAAGATCCAGCCCCTCCTGCAGCTCTTACACTCTCCAGGGCAAAGCATTTGCCAGCCTGAGGAGCCCAAGGCTTGCACTGCCCCCATGGTGTATTAGGACATGTTTAACCATATCATCCTCTCTGGAAACAGGAGCTGCTGACAATTACTGAAATTATCAGTAATCTAAAATAAGACTTCTCTTCCCTGCCCTGTATCGCTCTACCCATTTTGTATTCATCATGATGACTTCTGTGCCTGCAAACCACCAGATATTTGCATTGGGATGGATAAGATTATTGACATTCACAAGGTTGCACATCTGTATCAGAGAACAGGAAACCCATTTTGTCTTGTAATGTAAGTCAAACTCATACAAGCAGCTAATACTATCTTGTTCTGAGCTTTTCTTTTTTTTCTTTTTAAGCTATAAGGAAAAAAGCCTAAATGTATCTGCCTATGTGAATGAATAACTGCTTCTCTATTTCACAAATCATGTTACATGGTAGGAATTACCATCCATCTAACGCAGAAATATAAATAATGTGAGCCCTGGGACCACCTATTAATTTCTTTCTTTGCTCATACAATTTCAAGTGTGATCGCTAGTTTTGTTTCTTGTCTAAATTACATCAGTGGAAGGAATGGGGATCCTTTATACAAATCCTTTATGTTTAAGATAATCTAAATATATAGTGCTTGAAAAGACTGCCACCAATGCTATCTTAGCATAACATAAATGGGGACATAAATACACCAGGGTCATTTAAAACTGTCTTATTTTTTTTTTCCTAACAGAATATACTACAATCATATCTGTGTTGAGCCACTGTGAGATATGCAGTGTTACAAGACCTTTTATTTTTTTAATTTTTTACTTTTCTTGGCAGACAGATTGATGAGATTGTGGTTATAAGTTCCAGCTGAATAAATTCAAGAAAACGTGTGGAGTTTATTTTTTAATTAAAACAATGTTCTATTTCAAAGTCATAAACTTGTTGTTAGTTACCTACGTGTGAACTCGGAGTAATTGCACTGGCATTACTATAATGACTCTCTGTTTATAAGCAGGGAACTCTGAATGTGAACTAGTGAATCACATTTAGTGAATTTCTAAAAGGAAAGTTAAAGCAGTATTTATTACTGATTATGAGCTTGACCTACACTAACAAATTTTCTAAAGTTGCTGGAAAGGAGCAGTTAGAGCCTCAAATGTCTGCAGCATCATGGAACAGTAATCTGGAGATACAGGAGCAGCCACGTATCACCTATTCCCACAGATGCATTTTTGTAGGGGGAATTGATAGACACAGAAGTTAGCAGAGTAATGACAAGATCTTCAGATTTCTCTGTGCTGCACTCCACCACAGCCACGTGTGATACAGTGCCTGAATGCAACTGCAGTAATAAAGAACAGCTCACACGTAGTTTTAATCCATTCTGATCCTCTGGAATCTGAGGGCCTCAAGGAAGAATAAACAGACACCTCTTTCCTAATCAAGTTGTTCCTGACTTAGTAAGATTGAACTCTTGAGAAATATTTTTCTTTTTGTCTCTTAAAACACGTTTGAAAATATCCTTCAACATAACCAAGCCCCTGCAGAAATTTAACAGGGACAGACAAACAAAAGCTGTTGTAATTGACCCAATGAAATAATCAAGTCCATAGCTCAGACCAGGTATACAGCAATATGAAACATTTTAAAGATGTTCCAACACAATTTCTTGCAAACCTTCAACCATTATATTTAGCAAATGTGTTGTTATTTACATTCAGTGTTTAAGCTGCAGCCACACTCAGCCAGGTCAATGTATAGTTCTGTGCATAATTCAAAAACTTATATAAAAAATCTATATATAATAATGCAAAGAGACCTGTCAACTTTACCTTATTTTACATCAAACAATATAGCTTCCAGCAGTGATTGTATTAGCATATTGATTTTAGGCAAAGAAATAGTGAAAACCGTCATGCAAATGGAAAGAGTTTTGTACCATATTTTTATAAAAAAACTTCTAGAGGGGGGGCAATCGGTACAATGCAATAATTTGAAGCAGAGGTGTTTTAATCATACCATCTGGGCTGTAGAACTAATGAGCAAAAGGGTGTTTCTATTAGTGACTCTAACCGTAATTGTTATTTTAATTGGCTGAAATAAACTCTGCTGCCCCCAGGCCAGTCATAACATTATGTTGGTGTGGAGCTGCTTTCCCTTCAGAAGGTAGAAATGCAATGGAAAACTTCCCTAGGAATAACTAAGAAGCTAAAATAGAACAGTTACTAATTTTAATAAAGATTTCCTGTGGGGTAAAAACAAAAAAACAATCCACCCTAAAATGAAATACAATATAATAAATATCCCTGAGTACTAAAGCTTTCTGGTACTGGAGAACATTTTATTCATACATCTGCCCTGAAAGTTCATAGAGAAAGGATGGTCTTGTAACTATTTTCTCCTCTAACCCTTCTGACAAGAATCCCACATAGGTGATAATTATAATTAAAGTTTTGGGTGATTTAAATTTTATTGGAAAAAGAGGATATTAAAAATAATTTTATAAACTTAGATTTTACAAAGTATCATTGCCAATTCATTAGATTTGTGATATTTAAAAATAAACAGATATCTTAAAATGGGGAGTATCAAAAAAATCTGTGCATAACTGACTCAGCAGTTTCGCTTCTAATCATTCAATAGCATTAATTTGACCATTTTTCCCTCTGTCTGCTTACTGACAAATATTTTGACAAGTCCTTTGTACACGAAAACAATCTTCCTTTCACTTTATGTATTCTGCAATGTGTTTCTCCTCAGTCTTTGTTTGCAACAGCAAATATTTTAGCATATATTTAAGGCTGAACCAATATACAGATTTTGAGATCCAGTACATACAAAGGCAGAATCAAGGTCCCTAAACAGTTCTTTCTAGAAATATTTACTTAAGTGTATATTTGCACCTGAATCAAGTAAAATTGAAGACTTTATCTGTTAATAAAGGAGTAATTATTGGTGCTTATCTCACTTCTCTACCTAGAATATATACATAAAACAGTTTTGCTGAAAGGGCTCAGGCCTCCATCTCACACCTCCCAAGATCATCCCAATCCCTGGGTGACAACTTTTGTGAGGGGATGTTTTACCACCCTCTTCAAACTGGACCACCAGTCAAATTAAAAATTTCCTACTGATCAGAACGACATAAACCTAAAAAATGAGTGAATTCAGACCTTATAACAACTGATGTCCTCCCTCTACATAGTCAGGCTTCTTGGGGCATGGACTGGAAGCTATTTCCTCCCCATCTGAACTGGACAGTGTCCAAACAAAGGAAATCTTTAAGACACTGTTCAGCATTTCCAATCAGCCATCCCAAGAAGCTCCCCACTCAGCAGGGTTGCTGCTGTGTTTTCCATCCAATGAAGATTAACTCTCCCCAGAGATTTCTACACTGCCTTAGGTTGTTACACGCAGAGAGTTCTTTCACATTTCCAGCCTTTAAGTACTCTACCTATCTAAAGCCTGAGTAGCAGAGGCATCTTGTCATGTGGCAATTGCTGCAAAACTGAAAAGAGTTGGGATATATTAATTCTGGGTATGAGCAAATATACCAAAAGGAAAAAAACATACAAAGTATTTTTGTATCAAAGGCAAAGCAGAACTTGCGTGTTCTTTCTGCTTCTGTATCTAAAGCAATTATTCACACTAACATCTATATTTAACTGTGTCCCGGTCTCTTTCTTGGGGACTATGATACTAAAACACATGCAGGATTTTGGTTAACACTGAAAGAAAGCTTGAGTCGACTGACTTACCTGTTGAGAGTAAAAGCTTTTTCTGCAGGAGATTGAAGCTGTATGAGGTCTCCTGCAGACTGAACCCTCCTGAAGGACTTCAGGACTTCCTGCTATTTCATTTGATATCTTCACCTCCCAAAGCTTAATAACAGTGTTTTAAGAGATCAGTAAAGAAAAAAAAGTTGGGTTTTTTTTAAAAAAACGAAATAACTTTAGTAATGTCACCTTGCTGCTGATTGTGCTTGCCATATTTTAAGGTATAGGATAGACAAACTGTGTTTAGGCAACTAATAAAAATGGAAACATAAGGTTACATCCAGTGTTGAAACATAGGTCGTCATCACGGAAATAAAAGCAGTATTTTATATTTTAAAGAAATGGAGCTTTGAGATAACTAAGGTTGAACATCTCCCATGTCACAAAACGCCTCTACAGTAGTTACATTCTCCCTTTGTAGCAGTTACTACTTGAAAGTTCGAGCTTTGATAGATTTTTGAAGTCGTGACCTCAGCTTATGTTTATATCTTTTGTTTAATGGACTTCACTTCACATACATTTTCACTCCATACTTCCATTAAAAAAATCCAAGAGCAAATAAATTTGGATCTGTTGGAAAGACAAGACATAGCATTTCTCTGTTTATGAGTAACAGGCAACAAGCTTTGTATCATCCAGACAGTGTAGGGTCTTGTCTGGCCTTGTTTAACTCTGGTAGTAATTGTCTAGCAATTAGGTTGACAATTGTGTAGCAATTAGGTTCCTTGAATTAGTTTTTGTTAGTTTTAATTTACAGTGATGACAGGTGGAGTGACTAAATTACCATTCCAGCAAAAGTGTGCTGTGGAAGAGGACACAGGCAGCATGAACAGAGGCCCCAGGGCATAAATCAGAAGCACAAATCAGAAGGATCAGCCTGGAAGAACAACATCATTCTATTCCAGTAAGACCAGTTTCAGAGGAAATAAAGTAAACATAAACATTGAAAATGGAATGAATGGAAAGTAAAAAAATACATAAGGAGACTATATTTTATGAAAGCAAACCAAATTCACCCTAAAACTGAAGAGGAGGAAACTGCCAACACCACAGCGTTGCCAAAAGAAAGAAGAAGGAAACTTTTATCACTGGCATCACAGTCCTCCCAACAAAGCTCCCAGGATGCTTTTTGTAATCCCTTCCTCCCCACAATGGGGACTGTCACCACCAGTACACAGTGTGAGCACTACACCAAAGAAAAGAAGGAGGTACCAGAAGGTTTTTCTGCATAACTCTGTGCAGTTGCATTGTTAAGTTCTCCTGGTTTGATACAGACTAGGAATACACATTATTGAAAGCAGACTGACAGTCTGGACTAACTTCAGCCAGCCTAACTAGATTCCTGCCTGCACACCTGCCTGTAGGTGTGTCCCCCTTTCTGCCCACAAGAAGATTCTGAGTGTGTTGACCTGTGAATTCCAGAGCTGAGTCTGATGACTCAGAAGGAATGCTTTTTGCATCTTTTTGTATGCTGCCCAATTTTTCATTGTAAGCATTTATCTAATGGCATTTCAGACATTCCTTATAATTATATTAAAGAGAACTGATGGCTAATTGTCTTACACATGCCCTTAATTCTACTGAGATCACTGAAGATCCTCCTGTGAGTGTAACAGACTGGTCACTAAGGTTTTGCTTACAAACACTGTGGTGTTTGTTGGGGGGAACTATTGTTTGATAATCACAAAACAGAACACATCACATTTTTGAACTGCAACATTCAACAATTTGCATTTGTTTTAAGGGTGATGGACCTGGTTATCTTCAGGTCACTGAATGCCTCTGGTAAAAATTATCACAGTAGATGCAAACAGCAAAGCCCACACTTATGTCCTCCAGTGTTTTCATTAGCCTATAAAAACAAGTTGATCTTAATCATGCAACTAAAGTTGTTTTTTTTTGCTTAACTGCTTTCCTAGAATCAGGAATCCGAATGCTCCCTATGCAACACAGAACTATGGACTAAGTAATTGTCTATGCTGACCTAAAGCCTACTAGAATTTATCTATGATATTTTTAATTTATACAATACATAATATATAGTCACTGTGTATAACTGGAATCATATGTCTAATACATTTCACACAGCACAGAGCTTTTTATTAAAATGGATGCAAAAAAAATAAAAGAATAAAAAAGGGAGAATTATGACAACTAAAGGAAAAAATAAGGCAAATGGGAGTTATGAGAATAAAAGGTTCTAGAGATAAAAATTTACTGTGTTGTATAAATAACAGAGATTAATAATAATTAATACTGACAAAAGTAAGGATTTTTCAAATAATAATTCCCATGAGTTCACTTCAGAAAAAAATAAAATTACAACTATTTAAAAGCCCTGATGTTATTTTGAGAAAAATACCCAGGCAGACAATAGAGGGGAAGCTACTTCCCCTTGCACATATACTTTAAAATGCCCTTTAAAATAATTTTACCTGTTAGAGAAAGTTTTGAGAGGCTGCTTTATATACTTTATCTTTTAGACATGTTTCACTGCCTAGTTTTTAAAATAGTGATCGAAGAAATCATCAAGCACATTTGCCAGTTTTCCTCAAACACTGGAGAAAACTCTTAACTCAGATCCCATAGTGTAATATATCTTCAGGATATGGAATTCCTCTCATTTTAGCAAGATGTGTGGAGCAAAGTAAAATGCCAAATTAATGCTTAAGAAATGTAACTTTCTGAAAAAACCACTTGTCTGATTTTTGTTATTTACCACCAACACCCCCTCCAAAAAACCCCCTTGTCAAAGCTTGCTCTAATATTCCATTCTGAAGAACAGATTTTCAGAAAATAGCTCTCCAGTCAAAAAAAACCCCAAATGCCGAATTTAAGTTGTCCTGGTCTTCCTCATGGGGGTTCATTTTTTAACCAGTGCTAATTCCCCCTTTTTCATCTGGAGCAGCCTCTTTCCTGTGTAGTCAATGGTGCCATGTGGGAACATTAGGGCCAGATGTGGATGATTAATAACTGTGTAGAAAAGCTAAATCTTTTATGATAGACCACATAAATCTCTCTACTATGAGATGTCAGTTCTCCAGTCTGCAGCCTTTGTATAGGATTTTTTAGGCATTTGTTGCCTTTTTCTCTCTTGAAGTATTCAGATGATAAGACACTAATTATGATGATGCACTAATTATCAAAAACCTACAGCACTATAGAAAAGACGGATGTTTATTGCCTTTTGGTATTTCAAAACTCAAAAGAAGCCCTTACAGTCAAGTCATCATGACAATAAATAAATAAGGAATACTATTTAGAAGATGCTATTTGGAAAAAAACTTTTCTTCAGCACAAAATCTTTTTTTTTTAATGTAAAATGTTTGAAGTTATCAGTGAACAAGGAATTTACACCCCTTGATAGTATTTTCATATGTCCAGAAACAAACAACTTGAGAATATTCAAGTTGAAAGAAAATGCAGTAAAATTATTAACTTTAAAATAACTTCTGCTTAACCTTGTCTTAAGCTTGTATCTGCCTGGAATAGTAATTAAGCATGTGCTTAAATCATACTGAAGTTACATTCTGGCTGAATATATGTTTGCATACTCGCTGAAAGGACCTGTAGGAACTGACGCCAATTGGACAGATTTAGAGATTCAGAAAAATAATTTGGGTTTTCTGCATTAAGCACATCCCCACCACACACCATATTAATTTGAAGTTATGAAATACTAATATTAACCTAATTCTACCAGAATTACCCTACAAATTCTACTCCTTTCCCTTTTGTAAACACTTTTTTTTTTCATTTAAGCAGGTACCATAGTAATATCTGAATGTAAAATGTTGGTTTCCCAGAATCTATATTAAATTAAATATTGACTTAGCAAGCACTGTGTCATTCATTATTTACTTTACTCAATCTGTGGGATTTATTAAAAAATTGATAAGAACAGCTACTGGTAAAATCCCTCCAGGTGAGCTCCCCAGCCAAGCCAATTATGAAATAAGTAAACCTACAGTTACTATAATAAAATGACAGTATTCGATTTTAGCAGTTGGTGATATTTTAAAAGGACGCTTTGAGACACTTACTTGAAATGAATTAGGTGCCCAGTTTCATTAAAAAAAATTTAAGATTGCTTTTATTCTGTTATTTGCCAGACCTTTCTTTGCCCCTCTGCCCTTTTCTAAAAGTTGATTTCTCATTTTATTAGAAGGGTTTTTTTCCCTGTATTTCAATAGTTCTCTTTCTCCCCTTATGCTATTTTAAACCAACTTGTGTATATCTGAGAAGTGCTACAGACCAGCCTGCAAATAACTGTGAAAACACTTTTAAGTGGAAAGACAAGTTTTATAAGGAAAAGGATATTTCCAGCTCTCTATTTCATTGGTGCTTGAAAATTCCTGTTTGGTCTAATGGTTAGAATGTTATCCTGTGTGCAGGGATGAGTTTTGCACACAGTTTGTTATGGATGCAGTTCTATGGATACAGAATTCAGGCCTGCAGAATTTTCAACCCAGTATTTCACTGGCTTAAATGGTTCTAGACAGAAATTCTAATTTATTAAGTTCATAAGGTTTCACATACACAATGTCCTTGATTCAGATTCCCCATTAAGCCCTAAGTAGTGTACATTAAAGGACTGATCAAAAGCATTTTGATAAGAGGTACAGCAGGATTCCACAGGCATTCTTTACTCTTTTAAGTTAATAGATAATCTTTAGAAGTTATGGGGGAACACAATACTGTGTTGCATGACACACTCCCCTCCCCTGAAAACTTCATTTCTTTAATGGTGGGTAAACCCATGGTTGCCTTCGAACTGGGAGGCATTTCACCTCATTTTGATCCCTGGACTTGGCCAATAATTTTCCAATATAAATAACCTGTAAATCACACAGAAAAAAAATAAAATAAAATTATGACCACAGGCTCACATCCTTGCTTTCAAAGGCTACAGTTAGTTTGAAAAAGGAAAATTAAAGTTCACGAAACTCAACTACTAAGACGGTCCTGAGCTTGTAAGACCCCAACCAAACCCAATGTTTGCAATTAACATCTGCATGCACTGAAATATCCCAGAGCAAAACCACCACAATTCAGGTCATCCTCAGAGCACTCCTCAAACATCAGCCTCTACCTCTGACACTGACAATTTTTGGTGGGCAGAAAGGGACTTTCATTCTCAGACAGGTCCTTGTTGGACTAAAGATCCATATTGAAATCACCAGTCAAGGGGAGGTGGCATTTTAACAGAAAACAGAGCTGGGGGGGCAGGGGAAGGGACAGACACAGGACACAGAGTCCATCAGTAAGAGAAAAGCTGCTCCTTCACTCTTGGAACCAGCCTGATGTGAAAAACTCTGTTTGCTCAGGCACAAAAACTTTGCTTAAGCTTTACAGAGATCTAGATGAAAGCAAACAGCATGAGAAGCTAAGTTCATGATTTTTCATTATGTTTGGATACACTATTAATAAAGATTTCTCTACAGAAAATCCCCAGCAACGTCGTATCCATCAATACCAGCACTCAAACACTGATGCTACCAACAATAAACCAGTGAGCATAATCTTGCACCTGCACAGAAAGAGCTTATGGGCTTTCATTTGATGATGATTTGCAGAGGTGGGGTGGAACTGCAAAAAATGTATCTCCAGGAGACAGGATAAGAATTAACATACCTATAACCATAACGGGGAGAGATGGTCCTTCTTTTTTTTAATCAGTGTGTGTGGGAAGGAAAAAAAAAGGAAACCTCACAAAAAAGCACAAACTCTACTTAGATACTAGTTCTGAGTCTTGATATGAAGTGGACAAGATCAAAGGTATGAATTTTAATAAGTGCTCAGTTAATTTTAAAAGATTTTGCTAAGTTCAATATTATTTACCATGTCAGCATCTTAAAACAGCGAGAGGAGGACTAGAGTTTGACCTTATTCTTGTACCAACATAAACTCAATGTTTTAGTTTTCTTAAGACTGAGAAAAGGAAGAGGGAAACTCAAAACAATCCTTTCAAAATTTGAACATACTGATTTAAATCTTGTACCTTTGTTTTAAAACATCCACAGGAGTTATGTTTTTTAGAAGGAATACAGAGATTTTTTAAGACATAATCAAATATTTGTTAAGCCTAAAGAAATAGTGCTGAAGTTTAATCAAAGGATGGGCATAAACAAGAACTTTGTTAATAGGAAAGGAATGTTTGGAATCATTCTTGGGTCAATGCACTAGAGATACTGGCTGAATTCTCTTCCTTTTTCTTTTCACTTATGAAGAAACACCCTTTCCCATAGAATTTGTCTTCCAAACATTCCAGAAGCCTGAAGAAGCTGTCCAATGCCTTTCTGTTCTTTAGGAGAGATTCACAGGCAGGGATTTCATGCTGATTTGTTGGCGACGTGTTGTCTCATTTGGACTAATCTGTTTTAAATGCCCTTTTAAGAGATTGGGAAGCTTCCAAAAAAAAAATCTAAGGAAGTTTCACATTAAGAATTATTAAGGTATGAAGCAAATGTTATGGGAAGAAAATGTTATGTGGCAGTTTGCAAAATAATTGGATTCTATAACCATTGTGGAAAAATGATTAGCTTTTAAATTCCCCTAAAATACAGGCACAAACAGCAGATGTTTCTTATATTATGAAAAGGACATCCTATACATACATATTAAAATATACATCTGAGGCATAGTAATATATTGTGTTTAAAATTGTAGGGCTTGAATTTTAATTTTTTAAAGGTTTTGTAAAGATTTGAAAGCTTTTAAATATAATTTTCTTAAATTAAAATAATTGAAAGATCTAGTCCTAGACAGCAAATGAAAACACAGTCATTTAGCTGACATTAAGTTATGAAAATATTACATTTATTTGAGTGCCGTCCCATGTGTTTGCTACAGATGGGTGCTCTGAGAAAAGATCACAGTGAATTCTTAAATCAGAATTATCAAAGTATCCCAAAGTATCTCTTTTTCAAGGAGTCACATGGGAAAGGGGAGGGGCAATGGATGCAACTTACTTCTGGGGGGATTCTGATTCGACACAAGAGGAATACTTTTCATAATGAGAACAATCACCTACTGGAATAATTTCTCCCAGGAAAACAGTGGATTGCCCAGCACTGGACACATTTGAGGTTCAGCTGGACAGGGTGCTGGGCCATCCTGTCTAGACCGTGTTTTTACGGTGCTTTTGCCAAGAAAGGCTGAACCAGGTGATCCCTGAGGTCCCCCTCCAACTCCCCATGCCACTCATGGCAGAAACAAGAAGTCTCTGCTCTTTGCAGTACTTACAATTTACTGACACTGCTTTAAGTGTTTTAAGAAATACACATGGGCAGGCTGACAGGGACTCATCAGAAAAAATACCATGAACAAAGAATAAGAGAAGACAATAGCAGATGACAATGATCAGGTCTGGTATACTTAAAAGATATTAGAATGCATTTGTAGCTATCCATATGAGCTTGTAAATCAGCCCCTGTTAGAAAAGATAAAAGGCAGCAATGGCTCTTTGTCTTTAATCAAAAAAAAAAAAAAAAGAAAAAAAGGGGGAAAAAAAGGAAAAATTTGTTAAGAACAGCTGCAAGAATAATACAAATCACAATTTCAGCAAATGATTCTCATAATAGCTACACTAACTACTGAAAAAAGTGTCAGAGCAATTCAAATCATCTTCCTTCAGAAACCAAGGGGACAGGAAGTGTAAGAGTCTGTCCCTGTGGGCTGGCCACCAAAAGGGAAAATACTGGCAACACAAGGAACTAACTGTTTCTTAGTTGGGTACACAACTGGCTTGTTACATTTGCTCTCTTGAATTTTATTTCTCTTTCCTTTTTTTCTCTTGAATATAGGTCTATTACTTTTCTAGATAACACAGTCTTCAGAAGAAATAGTGTGCTGACAAAAAGGAAAATAATAATTTCTGCCTTGAATTTATATAATTACAGAATGACAACCATTTTTCAACACCAATTTAATCCAAAGCCAAACTGTAAATTTGTTTCATATTGCAAAACCATCAAATGCCTCTTTGGATGGTTTCAAAGTGTATCTCAAATTGATCATTAAAGCCAGTTCAGCTTTGTATTTCTCAGTTTATCAAACCAAAGTAAAAAGCATACTTCTCTCTAAATTATGTATTTCAGACTGAAACATGTTTTATTTTTAGACATCTATGTTCAGCTCTTTTACTTTTAATTCTAAAACACAAAACTATCTTTTCAAAGTGAGAAATTGAAATAATCTCGAAAATATGAAAGCAAACTGCTTCAAGATTTTCTAAAGACAGTTTTAGATACTGATGAAGCAAATTCCACAAAGATCTAGAAGCTCCATCTGGCACTTCCTTGATCAGCTGCCAAATCTGTTGAAACCTTTGTGAACTCCCCAGAATTCCATGTATTACCTGCACTCTCCAATTGCTTTGCCAATGCATCACTGGCACCTGACAGGGTGTTCTCTGCTGTTTGACACTGCCCAGCTGGGGATTTTGCTTTGACTCTCCCAAAACTAAAGTAGTACACTGTAATTAGCCCCTAGTTCCTCCTGTGATATAGTCACTTTAATATCTATATTATCTTTCAGCTCAGCTGTTATAAATGTCTTCTATAATCTTATATACCACACACAATTTACTTTTGGCCCATGTTGTGCCACTACTGGGGAAAGGGCTGTAGCTCATTTTTATTGGCCCATTCCTCCCAAGTAGTTCCTCTTGGTGGAGTCCACGCTGTACAAAACACCTTCTGAACATAAAGAATGTCCCAAAGGACTTCCATTACAAGCATGAAAATTTAATTAGCAGACACTGACAGGAAAAAAAAAATAAATCACATGACTAACAAATTTAAACCTCATCTTGTTCATATAGGACTTTTTTTTCCTAGTTCGTGTTGTGTGAAGGTTGGAGTGATTGACACTCACCCTCCAGATGTAACCAAATAGTCAGACAATGCTTCAAAGAAAACCACTACACACACTAATTTTACCTAATGCTGAAATAAAACCAACAGCCCAAAACGTATTACCCAGTTTTCCTTTATTTTCAGTGAGAATATCTTGCAGCTGGTTCAGGTATCAGTCAGAGAAAGATCAATTTTTTAATACCCTTCAAAAATTTTTTCCTCTAGCTCAGTGCCTATCCTACTTTTTCTTTCAGCTGCACATTTCAAGGAACTCTTATGACATACACGAAATATTTGCTCTTTTAGCTTGCCTCCTTCTTAGTTTAAAGAAAGGAGAATTGGAGAGACCCACCGGTATTTAGAGTAGATTGAGACTGATACTCCCACTGTGAAAATTTTCATCAGGTGTATAAGAAAATGAGAGTGAGAGAGAAGGAGGGAGGGAGAAATTCCCTCCTGCTGGACTGACCCGTGTGTTTGCAGCCAGCCCAGGGGGTGCAGGGCTGCACTTCTGAGCTCCACAGGGCAGAGCTGAGCTGGAGCCTGGACCCGGGATTAGGCTCTGCCTCACTGGCAGCCCAAGGCAAAGCAGCACATCCCCGAGCCCTGACTTGAGGTCATTACTGCCTGATTGAGGATTCACTTTCATGCCTTAAATCTGGGGAAACCCAGGTGTGTTGTAGATTAGCACAACTTACAAGCAGTGTGTGGAAATTTATTATGATAATTGTTGCTTTTATTTTTTATTTCCCTGAACTCAGAGATAATTAATGCCAGTATGTGTCCTGGTGTCTGACTCCCTTAATTGGCCCTATGGTGCCTTGGGTGTTTGAAAATCCACTCACTTAAAGGCTTTTTTTTTCTTTTTTTTTTTTTTGCCTTTTGACTTGTTTTCCTGGAGCTGCTCATTAGTGCCTAAAATATTTGATTACATTTAATTGTAATGTCTTCAATTCTGTGCACCTGCTGCAATTTATGTAGTGGGGGAAAACAAGACCTACAGAAGCTAAAAAGTGACGTGAGGAACTGAATGTTAAAAAGAATTCCCCTGCAAAGGGTAATTGGGGTTAAATATGGAAGCAAAGTAAACATATTTTCAGTTGGGCTTTCCTGCCTGCTATGGTAGCACCAAAAGGGTTTATAGCATAATGGTTTCATTTGCAATGTTTCTAAAACATTTCCCCATTCAAAGGTTTTATCTCCACTTTAACATTCCTTATTATTTTAAACCATATCTCTTGTACAAGAAAGTCCACATGGTGTTGGTCCTCCCTCGCTGGCAATACTGAGCCCCACTCCTACATGAAGAAATGATGCTCTAGTTTATATCTTTCCCACTCCTGCCAGCTTTCTTTTGGTAAAATATGTACATTTTACCTCCGTGTTCTTTTCTTACAATTGCTGAAATGGTTAAAATTTTCCTGGCTGACAGTTTCGTTTTTAAAACACAGCTTACAGCATTTGCAAAGCAGTCAATAATACCAACACAAATTAGCATCACTGAGTATTCAAATTCCCCTGACATGACTAGAAAAGGCATAAGGGATAGAGGAAAAGAGAAAAATCTGGTGCATTTTTAAGAGGGAAATTACATCAGAACGTATTTCTGTTGAGCTGTACCACGTCCTCTCATTTATCCCCAAGGGGTAGTGCAAACCTGTAGAACGGGTTCTAAAACATATATTTTTCAGAGGAAAACTAATTAGATCAGTTTTAACACAACAATATTAGCATCACATGAGAAATTCTGGTTTCAGCACAGCAGAGGAGAAGCAAAGAACAAAAATATCACCTGCTGATGGCTGTGATAGTTTCCAGCACATTTGTGACCCAGTAAGTATCTCTGCCAAGGAAATTCCACAACTGCTATGCAGTAGCATCCCAACATTTATATTTATTCCTCTGTATGGTAAATATCACCTGGAGCATTTTAAAGCAACAGTTAGTGATCCATACAAATCAAGGTCAGAAATAAATTTATCCCTGAGATCTCTTGCTAAGTATAGCATATACTGAAAAATGTCAACATTGGCAACTCTGATTTTAAAACAATATTATTAATAATAGTCATAAGCTGTAATAAACTGTCAGAGTTCCTAAGAACATTGCCACACAATGAACATTTTATGTTAATGTCTACATTTCCCTCTGTTGTGGAAACCACAGAGCTGTCAACAAATGCTAGAAATTAATCTTACACAGAATCAGAGACAGCAATACATTGATGAGGGATGTGATGACAAACACTCCTCTCTGCTCATTCCCAACTAGCCTTTAAACAAATGGTACAGCAAATGTGTGGCATATTTTTACCTCAATTCAAGAACTGTCCCTGACGTCAACAACAGAATTCTGCTCTACAACTGAAGGCAAGGGACCAAGAGGAAGCAGGATGGTATTTCATTCTCTAGATTCACAACAGATTTCCTGTCAAGATACTTGATTTATGTTTCCCTGACCTACTGTGCAAAATGGAAATAAATGATGCTTTTTGCCAGTTTTTAATCACAGCACATTTGGTACCCCCAGAAGACACTGCCTTTGAACCTCGTTACAACCAGACTCTACCAGTTGTACTCTAAATTACAGGGCTTCTGGGATTTGGTGGGAATATCAAGTCAATATTTTAATTCTGTTTTTTGCAAACAAGCCTAAGTAATTGCCTCAAAAGAGATGATAGTATGTATTTACTGAATTAAAATCACTGCCATTATTTCTATTTTGGAATCTCGTGGCTATCTGACACTTACAGGCCAAATGTGGCCAGTGCTCTGATGCACAGCTGTTATAGTATGACATGCAACTGTGACAGCTTTGGTACAGAGTAAAGTGGCTGAAGTACTTGCACAAGCAACATTGCAAGTGACTATTTTTAATGTTAGACTTTAATATAAATGGGTAATGCCAAACCAGTTTGGTTTTTGGTATTCCTTCCGTTTTTTTCTCAGCTCCAAGTTCCAGCAACAGCTCTCCCTCATTTTTAAGCTGCTCGTGAAACTTTAGCAGAATCTATAAGCTCTTTGCAACATTCAAGAATTTTTTGATTTTTCAGAGTAATGCACTTTTCAAATATTCTAATTTAATTTTATGATAATCAAACGTAACAAAAATTAAAATGATTACAAAGATGCTGTGATCTTGAATATTTAAATCAAAAGAGCATATGTGTTATTTTAACACTAATATCCCCCTAGCATATAAAGCCATGTTCAAGGATTAATGAGGTTTCTGTTACAACTTCTAAGTCTTGAAAAAATATTCTTGCTAACATTTCAAAGTGAATAAAAACCCCAGTAATCTTCCTTTATGTGCATTATGAATATTTAGAGATGCAGAACAAAAGCCTTTCTTACATGTAAAAACCTGAAGGCTGTTAAGACTCCTCCCCTTGAAAATCAGGTTCAAGCACAAAAGTTTAGGGAGAAAGGAGAAAAATAGTCAAAAAATAATCCATGAGTGATCTAATTATGAAATGTCTCTATCCATTCTGTTCTTTTTAGATAAATCATCCAGTTCTTTCTGTTGTTTTATTTATTCCAAGTGTTAAAATAATTAAAGAGGAAGATGCAGGAGGCACAGAGCAGTGAATGTCAAGGACACTTGATGCAACACCCTAATGATGAATGTTCCAGCATACTCAAATAAACAGGTTTCTCTAGAGATTGTTTGAATGAAAATAATGTAATTGCACAAATAGCATAAACTGAATGTGTGTGTGCAGAAGAAAGACAAGGAGAGGGACAGGCAGCAGTCAATGCTGCTGGTAGTTGATGGCGTGTGGTGAATAATTGATCATTCCTTCCTTCCTTCTGATGAGTTCACTAATCCTCTCAGTGCCACACTTCTACAAGTGTCACGATCACTATTAAACCAGCACAGGAACCCAACAAGCCCTGGAGAATACCCACTGTCTGAGATGCCTTTTAAAGCAGCAACTGAAAAATTAAATGCGAAAAGCAAGAAAATGATTCCGAAGTCTTCTTCACCTCTGCTCTGTGCTGTAATGCTGTGCTTGATAGGCACTGTTCCACAGCTGAACACTGAATTTATGGTGCCTGCTATTTATAATAAAGGAAGGGAAAGTAGATAAAGTCATTCGGTTTGTTGAGAAAAAAGACATTAACTGCTTATGTTATATGGAGTCAATTAACAGCACAATTTACAGACTTTAAAAGCATTTGCGAGTTAATTTGCACTTTTGAAAATGATGGGCAATAACATGGCCAAAAGTGTGCAGTATGATTTCATACTGAATAAATTTCCTTATGAGATAATGAATTAAGGCCATTGTTCATTTCTAAACCCGAAGACAAAACTGCCCTGTGTTTTCAGTCTGCAATTACAGATATTTCAGAAGATGGGATTTCTGTATGGTTTCAGTCAGCCACAGAAATTATTCAAAGGTAAATTCTTTTTCCTGAATTCAGTAAAATGCTCACTGCCTTAATTTTCAGACTGTTAAAGAATCCAAGAGCTCAGATGGACAAAGCTGTGGGTACACACCTGAGTCACCTAATAGAACCCCCATATGAGTAAGGGCAGATTTGCCTCAAAGCACTTTGGTAAATAAAATACTCCAAGTAACAATAGCACACACTATCTTTAAAATATCAGCACTTACATAACTGGAGGTAAGGAAGCTATCTTAAAAATAAAGTGGCAACTAAAAGTCAACCACTGCTAGGTATGGCCCCTCTGCTAGATGTCATACCCGCTCACAAAGCTATTCTGAGCCTAAAGGGTTCTCACTGACTAAACAGACAAGAAAAAAGCCATGAGGGAGGGGAAGAATAATCCAAAATTGTCTCTGTTTTGCAACCAGGCTACAAAGACACAAATATACAACCTGTCTCTTCTCATGAACTTATGGCAAGAACAAAATTAAACAGAAAGAACCTTTCTAAAGGCAGCAAGGCTACAGGGATTTAACCTCAAATTCTACCACGGGGAACAACTTACTTTTGTCCAGTGCAAACCATATCTGGGAAATTTAATTCTTTCACTCAGCCATTTTTGGCATGTTCATTGTGAGAGTTACTGACCAGTTCACCATTGCTTTTTCTTCAAATTCCACAAAAAGAGCCCATATTGAAGGACTTCTGCCCCAATTATATGAAAAAAACAAAATGAAACTAGATAAATCAGGAAAATCAAAAATAAAATCGGGTTGAAAAACAGCAATGCAGGAAACAACCTGTACAAAAAATAAGCAAAGCTGTGCAGAACAATGACAGGAAAAAATGTGTAGCATGGGTACAGTCAGTGCTGGATATATACATGGCTGATATAGTTTTATCATATTAACTGTAGGAAACCTTCATCCTTAACATAAGGACTGATGAAGGGAGTTATCCTAATGTTCTTTGCATCTTACTAAAAATTCCAGGTCAGTTTAGAGAAACCATTTACACACTGATACTTTGCATAGCAGCACATTAACTGAAAAGTAGATATGCAGAGATCATTTTAACTGGAAGTAATTGCTATGTACCCAAGCTGTCTTTGATGTTGTTCACCACAGTATTCTCAGCCACATTATATCTTATGTTCAGCACTGGAAATTATGATGATTATTAATAATGTTGCTGAATAAAGGTTAACAAGAAATACTTTTTCTGTCTCTGAACATTTTTGACATATCAAACATTTCTTCATCTTGAATTCAGAAAGAAAAAGGAACACTAAAAAAAAAATTAAAATCATCTCAGTGACTCAGAAAACTTAAATTTTCTTTCAAACTTCATTATTTGTAACACTGCAGATTATCTTAATTTCATTAAAAGTTGCTTCAACCAGAATAGAGGAACATTTTAATTACAAATATTCAAAAGGGATATTCCTACATATTTCAAAGCTTTTTTTTTCTGAAATAGAAACTAAATGGAAGCTTATCCTTTCCTACAAATACTTCTTCTGATTTCCCTACCCACTCCACAGCTGGTAAATCTATCTCCAACTATGAGTCAAGTGTCAGAAGTTTACAGAGAAGCAGATGTTGTACATGAAAACTGTTGCTTCTTGGAGATATTGTTCCTCCATTCTAAAGGAGGACACCAAATAAATCAATTATAGATTTGCTCATGCTTTTAGCTAATGCTATTAACTGACATTGCCACAGGAATCTGAGATGAAATAGGTACATTAAGCTCAGGGATACACAGGCAAGGTAAACCAGCACAGTCTGAACTAAACAACAAAAACCAACAACCCACAACTCTTATCATGGAAATAAGAGCACAGCAGAGACTCAGAAAAGTAGATTTTACGTATGACATAATCTAAGAGTGCAACAAATGAGAATTCTTGTTTTCTTGAGGCTAATGCAAAGGGGATATAGTATTCCTCAAGGAATGGCAGTGCTTCTCTTAAAACCTATTTTCCTAATCTTAGCAAATCAAAACTGGAAGGATATAGAGAATATAATCAAGCTGTGACAGTTCATGCACGATAAACCGCTTCCATAAAATTTTTTTCCTTGCATTCATCACCTTTATAGTAATAAAATAGTAGTTATGACACACTTGTACTACAGATTAAATGTCTAACCTGTCACACTGTAGGAAACTTAACATGCACATTTTTTAAAGGAGTTCCTTAATTTTTATTTTTTTTTTTTTTTTGTTAGGGGAAAACAACAACAGCAAAACAATCAACCTCCCCCACCAAGAAAAAACCAACCAAACCTAGAAAAAAACCTAACCCAGCCCAAACCAAACAAAAAACCACTAAGTGTATCCTAGTCCCTGGAATGCAAAAAGAGACCAACTTTGCCAATCTCGACTTTTAAAGAAGGCAGAGAACCTCCTCGAATGCTTTAAATAAAAATGTACACGTAAAACCTGGCAGCCTGGATAGTTCCACAGTAATAATATCTGTATTTATTTTTAGAGATTCGCTGTTTGGAGGAAGAGAACAGGTAGCATATTTACACAACCTGATTCACAACTATTTTGTGATGGCTCTTGTTTTCTCACAGGACCCTGCAAAAGGAGGGGGCTCCTTAGCTCTGCATATCCTGCAGTAAGTGAACTTGAATACTGCCATTCATATTTATTGGCTTACAGCAAACAAAAGAACAAATACAGAATTTACAGAAAAATTTTAATACCCAGGCAGAAAAGAAAATCCTACAGGACAAGAAAATTTCCTTCCTCTCCACCTGCTGTGCTGTGAGCACTGAGAAGAATCCTAGAGGAAGAACTGAGTTAACATTTTCTAGGAATTTCATTACAAGTCTACATGCATACTGTTATGTATTTTCAGGCAACATTTTTAAACAAGAGTTAATCCTACTAATTAGTCATAAGCAGGCCAAGCAGGCATTCTTTTGGTCAAGTGTTACAAAAATTAGACAGCAAAAGAATTAATTGAAAACATACATCTCTTACCTTTTAGATACATTTTATGTATGTTTTCACCACGCACAAGCCAAGATCCCCAATAACTCCATGTCTATAGAGCTTCAGGTTCTTGGGCTCACAGTCATTTAAGTATCTCTCTGGAGCAAACAGGGGAATAAAGCACCTTAAGAGGGACTTTTTTCCCCCTGCTACAAGTAATGTTCTGAACCACCTTCTTACACACTAAGTCACCGTTTAGTGAAGGAATCCAAAATGAGCTGCAGTGCCCCAAAAGAAATATTCTGCAGTAGTTTTGGTGAAATATCTTGCACGGACAATTAGGGTTCAGATACTCTCCCCATTCTGCCAGACAGTTTTCTTGCTTAAAACACAAACCCTGGGGCACTGCCCTCCCACAGCCCTAGCTCAGCCTCTGCAGCTCCACTTCGGTGGAATTTTGCTACCCTTTGAATAGCTTGGAAAATGTGTTGGGGGGTTGTAAATATATTAATATGTTCCCCAACACCGTGTTTAAAAATGCATAAGTGAGCAGATGAAAGAAAACCTGCAATTTATCTACTTGTATCAATATTGTATCCCACAGGATATTTTTTCTCTGATTCCAGTTGAATTGCTCTACTCTAATACACATTCTATCTGGAATTTATCCCCAAATTTCAGTTCTTTCTTACTCCCCTTTCTACTTCCTTAGAGAAACAACTGATGCTCTGTTAGATTGGGTGGCATTTCTTGCTCTTGATGGATTAATCTGCAGTTCATTGACTCAATAAAGGGTAAAGCCCACACTTAACTCCCTCACTGGCAATATATATGTTCCCTCAGCATACAACATCCAACAAAGCATCTCCATTCACAACCTACTTTTATATCAGTTTGTGTTTTATGGAAAAAATTGAAATTAACATGTAAATCATATCAAGTATTTGTGATTTGTCTTTTTTTTTTTTAACAAATCTGTATGTAACTATAAGAGATGACTTTTCAAAACTGTAAGCAACTACAATCAATGACTAGTCACTGAAGATTTGGATAACTACAAATGCCATGATAGTAATTCTAAACAGCAACTATTTTTTTTCTAGATATTTTGGGTTATTAAGATGCCTATTATATATTCATATTAACATTATAGACTGCTTAGACTTCACACACCATATTTGTAAAAAGTTAGCAGTTAAGCTGTCACACCTGCTTCACTGCAAATTAGTACTCTTAAATCTTTCTGCTCTAGAGCTTATAATTTAAAAAGGTCAATTACTTCCCTAAAGAGATTTCATCATTTGTTTTGTATTTTCAGAGAATTTCTAAGCCTTACTGCTTGTTTTTCTATACACTTATCAGCAGCACTTAAGTTCTTCACTAATCAGCAGTGCACACATCCTTCAGCTATAGAAACTAATAAGAGATATAATTTCCATAAGCATCAAGTACAGGTTCACTGCTTTATTGTCCTTCATTTCAAGGCAGTGGGATTTGTGGCACTATTTCACTCAGGTTCCACTGAAAATTGTCCCCATGCTCTACAGGAGCCTTTGCTATTTGCTCTTTAAAAGAGCATTTCTGTTTTCCATTTTTTTTTTTTTTCCTGTTCTGCTCCACAAAAATCCACTCCAAACAGATCAGTGCTATGTGACCACATGGAGACAGATCTATCAGCAGGATTTCCAGGACAACATGGAAGCTTAGGTTATCAAGCAACAAATGAACAGATGGTCCTGTCATTCCTTATTTCAGAAAAGGTGATTCCAGTGATAACATCTGCTAATAAGCCTTTCTTGAGTATCCTTTAGAAAGTCAGCAAGCTATGGTGTTAGAAATGAAAGATCAAATTGGGTCAGGCATGCTCTTCTCAAGGTGCACTGTAGCTTTCATAAAGGTAATAGCAAAATGGATTGAATGTTCACTCCACATCAGCTGCTTTGAAAGGACTAAAAATATGTCAAGGATACGGCACATAAGATGTATGGATTGGAAAGGGGGAGCACCTGGGCTATGCAGAATGCTAATCAGCATGGAAATGTCCCAAGATTGATTTTTTTGTGTTGTCCTAGGGTTTCATTTTTGGTTTTGTTTGCTTGTTTGTTTGGTTTGGTTTTTGGTTTTGTTTTTTATTTTTTTTTTAATTTTCAGGTAGAGCTTAAAATAATTTTCCTACTGCAGATTTTTCTGTAAATCTGTTACACTATCAGGAATGGGGTGTATTTTAATTTTTATACTATTTGACTTTTATAAAGACAGCAATCTATAAAATATAGTCTGTCAGTGATTATTTAATAGGCTTTTCATCTTTGAATATTACAATAGGATCAGACTTTCTAGGTATTAGGCAGCTACCAGATGAGCACCAAGAAAGATTTTTAAAACTCCCAGCTATTAATTTCCACAAAATTCCATGGGCTTAGGCATCCATGTACTTGGATAGTTAGATAGGCAACTAATACTTTTTAATAGAAAGTGTTTGGGAAAAATATAAAATATGTAGATATCTTTAAATATTTCACTGTCCGTTGTCTCTGATAAAACAATATGAATTCACAAACTCAGTGATGGTTTGGTTTGAGGTGGGGTTTTTTTCCCCCTTTTTTTTTTTTTCTTTTCATCTTTCAAATGAGACAAAAGGTTAGCTCTAATATTTTAATTTATTCTCCCATCCAGGAGACCAACCCTAATTTTATGTGTATCATCCCTTCAGCAGGAGTGAAATTTCAGGACAGCTGGGCCTTTGCAATCAGGTTATCCACTATTGCTTAGGGAAAGAGTCAAAGAATTACAGCTGAGAGAAAATTTGAGTGGAGTTCATTTGAAATTCTGAAAATCTGCCACATAAAGAACACCAAAGGAGCCTCTGCTCAGCATTTTCACACAGATCTTCCACAGTGTACACATTTTAATACAAGTTTTTGCAAACCCAGGATTAGGGTTTGAGTTCATTCAGCAGTAGAACCTGAAGAAACACATGAAGCTGTGCAAGCTAAAGGTTCTCATATTCTGCCATGGTCTTCAATTCCAGAACAGAGCTGTTTTCCATGAAAACATATCTGTCTCTGGTGCCTTGAGCTTCTCAGTTTATGTCAAATACCAAATAAGAGGGTAAATTACCAAAGGTTTCCAGAAACATTACTAGCACCAACATGTCTACTTACCAACTCTGTAGAATAAGATGACATTCACCCAGATTGTAGTTAACACAAGACAACAGTAATTGCACCTTATTTCCAAACTGTGATTTACATTTCTCCAAACAGTGCTGTGTTCTTCTTGTTTAAGAGACACCAGGGAAAAATCATCAAGGGTGTACTTGCTTAGCTGCCTTGTTTACAGTAAAATTCAGCTTCAGACTTTACAGATTCCTACTAATTCCTACCAGCTGAACCTGAAGTGCCATATCCTGTTGTCAGATTAAAATTAGTACAATTGTGTATTTTAACCAAGACAGACTGGGAATGCCACTAGTGCTCTGTGCCAACACACACTTATTCTGTCATATCTGAAAAGGCTTCTCATATAATGTCTACCACAACCAACTGCCTCTATTGCTTAATTGTTCTCAACATATCAGCATTCAATTTTATTTGACTGTGAATTGCTCTTATTATAGGGGTGAAGAGCCAGTGCTGAATTTTAGTTTTTCTTCTTTGTTTTTTAATGATTAGGATGTCATTTACACACTACCCAGCCTTCTGTTCTGTTTATGTTGTATGGCAGAGAGAAGGCTAAAACAGAGATTTCTGCTGAAGCATTTTAAATACAAGGGGATGAATTACAAGCTTAGTTTTATTTAGTTACCACAGCTTGTGGAGGGTGAGAAGGGAGGCTGCTGAGCTTGTTTGTGAGATCATAAAAAATGAAATGGTAATAAGTAAGCTTATAATCTGCTATTCTCTTTACATAAGATAGTGAGGCCCAGGATATTCAGTGAGTTGTGAAATCCAAACCCCAGCAGATATAATATCAAAAGAGGCTTTTTTAAAGAACATAGTTTCACTTTTCCATAAGTGTTTACAGTGCATTCATGTGTTGTGGAAGACAAATAAAAGTATGTAAAACAGTGTGTTACTGTTATGTTAAACAACTTAAAAAAATAAGATTTAAAATAGACTACTTTAGAATTCTGTTGAAATACTTTTCCTGAATGTTAATATATTCATGAATATATATGTAAACAGTCAGATATCATGAACTATTTATAAAATGATAATACTTTACTAGGCAAATATCATCTTGATTATATTACCATGAAACGCAATCTGATTAATTTATTTACTTAATAACCTCTTTTGGAATTAGGTGCTTCAATTACAGTCATTACAATCCAAAACAACAGGTAAATAAAGAGTGAATAACATACATGGGTCCTAAATGAAGCCTCGGTGATGGCAAACCCAAGTTCCCACTTGGGGAAGTGGCTGGAAAGATGTTGGTTAGAGATGGGTCCTTCAGCCTCAAAAGCCCTTCAAACCCAGCAAGAGCACAACTGATAAGGTGATGCCACATGAAGCAAATCTCCAAAAACCAAGGCCAGCAATTCACCCACAAGCTCAAGCTGCCAAGATAAACCCTCCTAAAGGGGCTCCAAGGTCTCTGCAGTCACCACCCAGTCCTGTTTCCACGCTCACCATGTCACTGCTGGGCGTGCACAGGAGTATTCAAAGCTCTCTGCTGGGCTTCCAAAGCTCTTTAATGTACTGTAATAATAATAAATACTAAAAACCAATGCCAAGGAGAGAGGAATGTTGTGGTGCTTGTACCTTGGAGATACGGCCACACATCTCACAGGCAATACAGCACCATCACTGCTGGGACAAATGGGAAGTACAGCAGGTGCAGCTCCAGAAAAAAGGCTGACATGCTCTCTGTTCACTAGTCTACATAAAGCAAAGGTTGCCTTCAATTTATTTGAATCCACTGTCTGAATTGAAGGAAACTGAGAAATGGAAACAGGTATTTTCAGATAATTGCATATCCACATTTCAGAGTTCCCATCTTCCAGCAGATCATTAGTCAGAGGCAAGCAAGGAGACCCTCCTTTTTGGAGACCCTCCTTTGGACCCTCCTTCTCTTTGCACAGAATACTGGAGATTTAAAAAAAAATATTTGGGGCAGGTAGTC